>NW_017729022.1:79666307-79674300 GCF_001723915.1 Gavialis gangeticus
CATCTCCTGCATAAAGGGCATGGAGTTTTGGGCAAGACCAGACCGATGACTGAAGTGAGTCACAGTCATCCACTGTGCCTGCAAGACCTTGACTGGGGGTGCCCTTGCTCCTGCATTGCACTTACATAAATGTGGGCATCCGCACCCCCGTCTTGCATGAACTGCCTATGCATATCAGCACGGCCCCAGTGTACTGCCAGCAACACTCAGCACAGGGACGCAGCCAGAAACTGGGAGCCACATGGCAGAGGCACTTCACCACAGGACCTGCAACTCCAGGAGACACCTGGGGATGAGTAGCAGAGGGGAGAAGGTGCTAGCCCTGCTGGCAGAGATAGCCAGGCAGCAGCACTGGGGGGATCTCAGGGTTGCATCCCTTTGCAACACTCACCTGTGGCCAAGCAGAAGCTCTGGAAGGGGACAGGCCAGGCAGAGACAGCCTGTGGCCTGTCCAGAGGGCACACGGGTCCTGCTGGGCTCCTGGAGAGTGAACAGGCTCCTGTGCAGTGTGCCCCAGGGCACTAAATGGCTGCTGACTTTTATAGTTTGCATCTAGGGGCTGTCAAAGAGCAGCCCAGACCTGGGGGAGGAGAGGCAGCCACCCAGAAGCCCTGGGGCTGGACTCAGGGTGTCCCCCAGTTGCTAGGCAGACCTGGCACTAAAGTTAGTGCTGGGTCATGTCTCCATGTGCATTGATGCACTTTAACTAATTGTGCCTAAATCTGATACCTTGTGATATCAAACTTAGGTCCAATTAGCCTAAATTCACCATTTTAATGCACAGTAAGGGTGTGCATGCCATTAATCATGCCATTAATGTGCATCAAATTAGGTTAATGCACATTAATGTGTCTCATGTAGATGCACCCTATGTGTAGATTAACTACAACTAAGTGACTGACTCTAATTACAGGGAGTTTTTTATTTAAGTCTACTGACTTTAATTTGCTGTGAGCAGAGGGAGATAGCTAGCTGTGTTAAAATGAAGCCAGGCAGATCCATTCATAACATCTGATGGAGTAGGCTTTTGCTTATGAAAGCTTATGCCTCTGAATTAATTAGTCTATAAGGTGCCATTCTGCCCTGCCTCGCTTAAATGGCATGTGAGGCCTATCTTAGCAATTTCTATTTCCTGAGAGTTTCTTGACTGTTTTATACTGATCGGCAAGTAATTTTTAAAAAATTATATTTGGAGTTACTGCTATCATTATCACTATAATCCTTGTTAATCTCCAATAGGAGGTTTAGTTCAGTACAAATTGCAGATGAAAATATAGGCCTTTTTCTGTGGAACTTCTAGTTGTTACTATCTTAGTTTTATCAGAAGCCTCACAAATGTTTTGAGAGCCCCAGATCAGGGACTTGAGTAAATATGTGAGAATCTCAACTTTCATGAAAAATGTAGGTTTCTAGTTCTCATTATTGTAGAAGAAAGGCTTAAAGCATATGCCAAGTATATCCTGAAGATTTAAGAAAAATCAGTTGTTAATTATAAAAACTTAAATTATTATTATTATTAGCCTCAATTAGCAGGGATTTTTGAGTTGGGATTACTGAGTATGTCATCTAAATATATTTATAAAACCTGTCAACCTTTGAAGATGTGGCTACTTAAATTGGTGGTTTTCTGTTTCTTAGAAGTTTTAAAACATGTTACAGGGATTCTGTGCAGAATTTACTAGGGGCAGATCTCTCTTCCAAACAGGCAGACATGAGACTTCTGGCACTTGTGAACATATGAATAAACCCAAGGTTAACCTATTTCCTGACTTCCTTTATATATTTCCCACCCACTTGCAAGGGCAACCCAACTTCTATGCACCTCCCTATTCCTGTTTGATGTTATGGCTGATACTCTATTAGTGTGAAGGCTGAGAGCTCCAAAAACTTCTCATTTGTGTTTTCTGTTTTGACACCAGACTCCTCTGTTGACTACCCACCTCAGCAGATAAAGGAAAGTAGAAAGGCTGAGGAAATAAAGCTCCTATCAAAGTTAGTCTAAAAAAAGGAGGGGGTGGCTGCCTGCTGCTTTTAGTAGACGAAATTTGTCTGCGCTTCCCATATCCTCATATTTTAATGCTGTATTTCCTTCAGAATCTAGGAATCCTTCAAGGACAGGGCAATATGTACTTTGTATTCCATTATTAAAAATCACTGAGGGAGAAGAACCATGCAAATACTCGGTTTCATGGGGTTTTTATTTTTTTTAGATAGCAAATTATCATTCTACTTTCTGAAAATATTTCCTCATTATCAAACAATTGTCCTGTCTAGAGACATAGTATGCATTTGTTTCCCCAAGCAATGCTGACACATTTATCATCCTACATTGGCTTCATTATTCAGTAGAATAATGATATCACATATGCTATGTATGACCTCTTGCTGTTTTATAGGCCATTTGTGTAAGTCAGTCAAACAGACAAATTCTTGCAAACTCCAGTTTTTAACACACACATCACAAAGACAATTTACTTACTGCTAATATGCAACTATGCTTTCCTCACTTCTTACCCAAAAAAGAGAGAAAAAGAGACTTTTATTAGACCTTCAGTATAAGCACATAGTCTTACAAGAGACTGGGCATAAAAATCACTTGTCAGCCAAACTATTATTGTAATGAGAGACTGAATGTACCACACTTCATGTGGTTACGCTTTCGGTACTAGCCAGTAGGACTGCGCGAAATTTCACCGCCAGTTGTGTTTTGATGCTGTTTCAACCCGTTTCAAGGGGAAACTGCACCCCAAAGTTTTGAAAGCAAAACTCATGTCACATGTATGTATTAAGCCACAGCAGGGTGAAAACTGCAGGCATGCTAGCCCCTGCGGAGGCCACAGATCCAAGGAGATCGGTGCAGGGGTTTGGGGGAAACTGTACCTCAAGCTGCGGACAAGCAAAACTCGTAACATGGGTGACACTGTGTGTGTTAAGGCACAGCGGGGTTACAGCTGCAGGGATTATGGACCCTGCTGAGGCCACAAAGCCTACCAGCTGTCGAGAAGATTGGTGCAGGGGTTCTGAGTTCTGGGGCCCTGCACCTCTGGCTGCTGACAGGCAAAACTCGTGTCATGGGTGCTTGTGCAACTGTGTTTGTCTTGGGGCATGGCGAGTGGGGTGGGGGGACGTGGAATCTACTGCAGGCCTGGCTGCTAGGACCTGCTGTGGCCACAAAGGCTGCCGGCTGTTAAGGAGATAGGTGACCCTGAAGAGCTGCACCCAATATGGTGACCCTGAAGAGCTGCAAGAACAAGCTTGCAAGGGTCAGCTCTGATGAAGCCCTCCACCTCTCTCAGTTCTTGGCCTACAGGTATTTCTCCTTTGAGTTTGCACAAGTACCCATGGCACGAGTCACTAGAGAGCAGGTCATATGAGGAGAGGCTGAAAGACTTGGGACGGTTCAGCCTAGAGAAGACTCAGAGGGGACTTGGTGGCAGCCACTAAGTATATCAGGGTGTGTACATCAGGGCCTGGGAGAGCATCTATTCACCAAAGCCCCCCAGGGGAAGACAAAATCAATGGGCACAAACTGATTGAAGATCACTTCAGACTACACATAAGGAAAAACTTCTTTACAATTTGAGTACCAAGGCTCCCCCCAGAGTGGTACAGTTACCCACCCTGGCGATCTTCAAAAAGCGTCTTGACGCCCACCTTGCTTCATATGACACCAGCAGTCTTTCCTGCCCAAGTGCAGGTGGGATGGACCCAATGATCTTCTAATGTCCCTTCCAGCCCCTAACAACTATGAAACTATGACTCCAGAGTCTTTTAACTCAGGGAGAGACAACACTGATGTCCAGGCCAAATAGCTCTGCAGCTTCCAGCATACTGTACAACAAAAACAGGTTGTCCTGTATGGTTCTCCCAGGTATTCAGTAATTCAGTAATTCTGCCACAAATGAGGCCATAACCATTTTAAGCTGGTTGGCCAGGACCTTGGCAAGGATTATGTAATCAGGACACAGGAGAGATACCAGTTATCAATTCTTAATGTCACTAAGATCCCTCTTCTTGGGCAGCAGGGTGAGGACCACTTTCTGACAGCTGACTGGCAAAATCTAATACTTGAGGCTCTCCTGGAAAATGCTCAGAAGGTCTGGGCTCAAGAAGGGCAAGAATCCCTTTTGAATCTGCTGGGTAATCTTTTAAGGCCTGATGTCTTCCCCATGGCAAGGCCCTCAACCACAGCAGTCAACTCGGCTAAGGACAGCTTGAGTTCAGTAGCCTCTGATGTAGAGAGTTTGAGGAGGTCCCTGTGTGAGTGTTGAATGGCTTCTGGGCAAACAGGCTCAGCGATGAACTGGTGGTAAAAACTAATGGTAGAACTAGTGGTAGAAGCTAATGGCCTAATGATCTTAGACGGGTCCATGAGTACCTGGCTTATGGGGTATTAAGGTGGCCAATGACCTTCCATTGCATACATTTTCTTTCCAGACTGAAAAAGAACTGGGTTGAAATGCCAGACTCTAACAGTTCTTGGAAGTGAGCCTGGGTCTGTTTGCCCTGGGCTGCACCCTCCACTAGCTCTATCTAACCTTTTTCTGGTTCTTATGGCTCTCAAATAGTCCTCTGTTGTTACTGGCATCCCCCAGAGCAACCCTCGAGATCTGCAATGTCCCTCTCGAGCTCCTACTTCCTGCATCCTGCAATGGAGATCTTGTGTCACCTGCTGTGTGTATTGTTGCAGAAAACTCTGATCTATACCTTTCCCCTATCCCACCAATGTTTCTTGGAAGGAACGTCACTTCTTGAGGCTTCCCAGGTCTGCCAGAACAGGCAAAGCAGTCCCAGAAGTGGGTGTCCTGCAGGAAAGTAATTGTCAGGGACTCTGGCCAAGTATCTAAGTAGCCACACCTGCAGTAAGTCACCAGTAAAAGAGCCCTGCCCCAGTTTAGGAAGAGTGAGCTGCCTGATTGGCTGCTGGGAGTGCTGCCCATCCATGTAGACCCAGCTGGGGCCAAGGGTTTCCAGGCCAGTCAACAGTTCTGACTTAGTCTGCTGTGGTAAGCCTCCTGACTCCTGAGCTCTCTGCTTTTTCTAGTTCCTGACCCTGGCTTCCAGCTTTTCCTTGCACTTCAGATTTGGATCTCCCTTCAGATCTGTGTCCTGGTTCTTGACCCCTGGCCTGGCTGTGTTCAGACTTTGACCCCTGTATTCCCTTTTGGACTTGGTACCTTGGCTTCTCACCTTCTGAATCCTGACCCTGCATTGTAGACACTGCACCAGGATTTCCCTCCGGACTTGGTAATTCTGCTCCAGGATTCTGCCCCAGTCCCTGGTGCCCAGCCACCCCTTGGTGGCCAGATAATTAGGCCAGGCTGGCTATAACCTGGCCCATAACACTGCCATTTAGACACCAGTCAGATGCTCATGTGTGAGTCAAGACAACAAAGTCCATTTCACACCACACTGAACTGTGGTCTGAGAGCCGTGATAGAACAAGTTGGCTGTGACAAAGTAGGGGCATGCTGTGTTCATTAAGGTAAAGCCAACCCAAGTCAGCCTTGGAGAATGCACCAGCACTTGCTTTTACCCCACCACACTGCCTTGTGTTAGGACGGAGGTGCTGCCAACTGTCAGCTACACCTGCCATCTGTAGTGTGACCTGCTGCAGCTGAGCAGACAGTTTTGGTCAAAATCACTCCTCAGGATGAAGAGATCATTATTCTCATTGATTACAGTCTGTAAGAGGTCAACAGCCAGTGTCCCAAAAAAGTGCACACTTTCTGCCCGTCAGTGACTGTACAGGTATTAATTAGGATGAGGCAGAAGTGCTCCAGCGTGGTAGGGCTAGTAGCAGATGGCCAGGGACAACTTTAGCAACCACTGAATCTGGCTTTAGTTTCCGTGAGAACAGGACTACAACTCCTGCACTGGAATTGGTGCCATGACTGAGGGGCCTTTTTTCTCCAGACGGCTCCCAGTTTGCCTCCCTGGACTTTGTTGTTGGGCACAGAGAGAGACTGCAGGCTACAACACAATCAAGAAAGAAATTTCAGTTCTCCTCATAGATTTCCACTGAAAAAAATTCTGAAACCTCCTATAAAGTAAATCTCAGCATACATAGCATAAAAGCCATCTGAAGGTGGTGGCCTGGATATCATAGGTAGATAATCCCTTTTGTTTGACGTTCCATTTCCAATTATGTATGCCTTTATTCTACCATTTCCAGTTTTGTTTGTAGTTACACACGCACATGGTTCAATCAGCCATCACATTTTTCACTTTTTTAAATAGGGTTTTTTTCATCTCTCCCATTGCCACCAAATATAAAGCACTAACTATACTCTGGAAAAGAATCAATTAAAAAAATCTCTTGTAGACAACATACAATAGAGGGCAGATCATCAGACTCTAATGGGACTGACATTTTTGCCTAGCTAAAGGTGTCCCAAGTGCTGTCACTCAGAAATGATTTAGTGAAAGGACACCAGCTGTAGGTAGTTCAGCTTTGCATGAGCTATTTTAATTATCTCTAGCTGCTTGTAATACAATAACTGATAATAATTTATAGTTTGCTAATATATTATTTAAAAAGAATGCTTAAAGTATTTCCATGTGTCAAAAAGTCAGACATTGGGCCTGATTCTTCCCTGCCTTGTGCTTTGTATGAGCTTTTCTACATCCCCACAGCACCTACCCATTCACAAGTACAGGAGAAAGGACTCAGTGTCAGCCTTAGGCGGAGTATTGGGAGAGTTGCTGCATTCATAAAACCTAACTGACAGCAGAAGAGAGCACAGGGTTCAGCATGAACACAGCTTAGCTGACAAAAAGGAACTGCTTGGGTAAGGAGCATGCATCTCCATTTTTCCTTTTGTTGGGAAAAATATTTTCCCAACAAAACGGGCAAGTTTTCCCATCTGGCTAGACATACTGCAATCCTAACAGCAAACGTACAGTCCCAGTTATGTGCTTCTCTGGAACGCACTAATCATGCCAAAACAAGTGAAAGTGTGTGATACAAGTAGATTACCAATGGAAGAAAAGACCAAAACTATCAAAATCTAGGGCCCCTAAAGTCAGCTTTGCTCTAGTGCTGGGATTGGCAACATATGGCCCACAGGCCGAATCCAGCCTATGCAGCCACTGGATCTGGCCCATGAAGCTGGAAGCTGTCTCCTTGCCACTTTTCCCTGTAGCTCCTCGTTTCCCTCCCCAAGGCTGCAGTGCAAGCGTAGCTTCCAGACCATGGGGAGCTGCCCTGGGCTAGGCTGAGTAATGGCAAGGTGGGGTATGGAGGAAGGAAGGAGTGGCAGCAATGTGGAAGAAGCTTCCAGCTCCCCAGTCCCAGTGCAGCTCTGTTCTGGGTAGAAGCTGCACTCGCACTGCAGCTGGGTAGTGGGGGGCTGAGAGAAGCATTGGTGATGCAGACACAACTCCCAGCTGGAATCATAGTACACCAGGGCTGGGGAGCTGGAAGCTGCTTCCACACTGCTACTGCTCCACCCCAAACCCATCCCATCCCCATTCCAACCTCTTCCCCCACCCCCCTCCTTACCCAATACTGAGCTGGGCCTGACACCACACCTGGGGAGCAGGATACTGGGTGGAGCAGTGGCAGCACCTGATCTAATATAACCCTCCCATCAATTGATCAACAGCAAGCAAAAGGGCCAATTTTAATGTCCCTAGAGTCCCACTTGACAAACAATTAAATTCTGAAAGGAAGTATCCAAAGACCTTCATAGTTTCATAGTTAGTAGGGTCAGAAGGGACCTGAGCAGATCATCAAGTCCGACCCCCTGACATGGCAGGAAAGAGTACTGGGGTCAAACAACCCCAGCAAGGTGTTCATCTAGCCTCCTATTAAAGACCCCCAGGGTAGGAGCCAGCACCACTTCTCTTGGAAGTTGGTTCCAGATCCTAGCCGCCCTGACCATGAAGTAGCACCTCCTGATGTCTAATCTGAATTTACCCTCTGCCAGCTTGTGACCATTATTTCTAGTCACTCCTGGTAGTGCTCAGGGGAACAGGGACTCCCCCAGTG
>NW_017729022.1:79674455-79679632 GCF_001723915.1 Gavialis gangeticus
TGCTGGTTCTTCCTCCCCAGGTGCATCACCTTGCACTTGTTGGTGTTGAATCCCATCCCATTCTCATCCGCCCACCCCGTAACCTGTCTAGGTCTGATTGTAGCCTATTCCTTCCTTCTAGCGTGCCCACATCCCCCCACATCTTAGCATCATCAGCAAATTTGAACAGGGTGCTTTTTACCCCCTCGTCCAAGTCTCTGATGAAGATGTTAAACAGTGCAGCCCCGAGGACCGAGCCCTGGGGGACCCCACTGCCCACATCCCTCTAGGTCAAAAATGACCTATCCACCACCACTCTCTGGGTGCGGCCCTCCAGTCAATTGGCGACCCATTTGACTGTGTAAGTGTCGACACCACAGTCCCCCAGTTTTTTAATGAGAACGGGGTGAAAGACAGTGTCGAAGGCCTTCCGAAAGTCCAGAAAGACTGCCTGGAAGACCCAAAGTGCTACTTGTGTGACCTCAACAGTCACAACTTTCTTGTTCACTAGCACTCTGAAATTAGGGCTAAGTACAGAGGTTCAATACACCCAAAGCAAAATGGATTCAATCGTCACAGTTTTTTCTAAACTACATAGATTGAACTGGTAACAAACTGAACTGATATCCAGCATCTGGGTGGCCAAGACAGGCAGAAGCCTGCACCAGCTCAGACCAGGATCCTGGAAGTTCTCAAGTGTACCACTCCTCATGCCAAGGCTACCTAAGGCTGATCAGGCCTTACTGGCAGCTCGGGTCTGTGGGCCGCAGGGGAAAAGCACCCACCCGGGGTCTTCTCCCCCAGCTCCCAGCCAGGGTGGGCTCACAACAGCCCTGCCCCTTCTCCCGCCATCAGCCTCTGAGAGATGTGGGGGGAGTATGGGGAGAGGGGAATGCATCCCCCCATCCACAGTGGTCCCCCCAGTTCGGGTCTGCCCTGTGCAGGGGGAAGAGAGAAAGCAACCATGGGGTTGCTAAGTGGGCTGGGATCACCCCGGCCCCACTGCTTCTCCATCCCTCTGCCTCCAAGAAGGGTTGGGGGAGCCCTGGGGGGTGTAAAACCCTCCTGCAGCAACCCCCACCAGTCAATGTCTGCCCAGCATGGAAGGGAAAGCACCCACCAGGAAGATTTTCATGCCCCACAGCTGGGATTGCCCCAGCCCTGCCCCTTCCCCAGCCATCACCTCTGAGACATCACACCAGCTCCCCACCCCTACATCAGCACACCCCACCCCCAAGCTGAGGTCTGTCTGGCACAAAAGGGAAAGCACCCACTGAGGGGCTTTGCACCTCCCCACAGCATAAGCTGGGCTGGGATCACCCCAGTCTTGCCCCCTCCTCATCAGTCTAGCTGAGGAAGGAGCACGGCTGGGGTGATCCCAGCCCAGCTCCCAGCTCCCAGCTCCCAGCTGCAGGGAGAAAAAAAGCTCCCAGGTGGGTGCTTTTCACTCCATGCCAGACAGACCCTGGTTGGGAGGGGGCAGTGTCAGGCTAAGGGAGGGGATAGGCGGGGCTGGGCCACCCCCACCACCTCCCCCCAACTCAGAGGTGATGACTGAGCAGAGGGCAGGACTGGGGTGATCTCAGCTTAGCTTGAGATGAAGGGGAACTAATAGCCCCCAGGAGGTGCTTTTCTGTCTATGCCAGGCAGACCCTAGCTAATGGGGGCTGGTGTGGGAGTAGGAGGTGGTGTGTTCCCACCTCCCACCCCTCTGCCCATCTTAGAGGCAACAACTGGGGAAGGGGTGGGGTGATCCCAGCTGGACTTGAGCTGTGGCAAGGGAGGGATAAAAAGTCCCCTGGCGGGTGCTTTTCTCCCCCATGTTCAGTAGATCTCAGATGGGGAATGCATTCTCTCCTTGCCTCCCTGCCCCTGCCTTGGAGGCAGATAGCAGAGCCAACCCAATCAGGGTGCAGGGCCTGAGGCAAATCAGCCTGTGTGGGGTCCCACCCCCAGACGCAAGGAAGCTGGCAGCAGATTTGGTAGTGGGGGTGGGATGGCAAGCAGCCGGATGTACCAGATTCAGCAGTGGGTGGGTGCATTCCAAGTGGCTGGACATGAAGCTGGCAGCAGTGCAGTCACCGTGCCACTCCACCTGGTTCCACAGAGCCCCCCAAAGTGCAGGACCCAGGGTGGTCACCCTGATTCCCCACCCCCTAGGGACAACCCTGCAGGAGGGGATGGTTCTGAGCCAATCCCAGCCTGGCTCAGAGCTGCAGGGGGGCAGGCAAAAAGCTCCAGGGTAAAGTCTTCCTCCTCCTCCCCCTGCAGACCCCAGCTGGGGGAGTGAATGGCAGATGGGAGTGGAGAGAGGTACATTCCCACCATTCTAGAAAGCAGAGGCTGGAGAGAGGGGAGGGCTGAGCTAATCCCTGCCTGGCTCACAGGACTGCAAGTGGGGAACAAAAAGTCCCCAACCCATAGCTTTTCCTCCTCTTGCTGTACAGCCTGGGGCTAGAGGGGTCTTGGCATCTTTTCCTCTGCCCCCTGTCCCACTAGACTGACAGGCCTAGGCAGGAAGCAAACAGGGGAGCTGGAGGCTGGGCCAGCCTTGCTCCACTGAAGCAGATAGCACAGCCATGGGCTGCAAAGCATCCTGGGATGCTGAGAGGCTGTGAGTTAACTTGAATCTGGAAGGGATCTGGAACAGAAGTTCTATAAACTGGGTTAGCCTAAGTTAATTAAGTCTGCTGGGGTCATCTGCTCCTGACAATCTATACCCCAGGGTACTCAAGGAGATGGCAAGCATCATAGGCCAGCCTCTGGCGTCGATCTTTGAGATCTTTGAGAACTCCTGGCACTCTGGTGTAGTGCCTATCTTCAAGAAAGGGAGGAAAGTGGATCTGGCAAACTATAGGCCCATCAGCCTGACTTCTATCCCTGGAAGATCTTAGAAAATTTTATTAAAGAGGCCATCCTTAATGGGCTGTCTCGTATCCCAGAATCACCTCTTGGCGAAACTGGCCAATTGTGGCTTTGGGTCCACCACGATCTGCTGGCTGGGAAATTGGCTCCGTAGTCAGACCCAGAAGGTGGTAACTGACAGAAGTCAATCATCATGGTGCCCTGTGACCAGTGGGGTCCCCCAAGGCTCTGTCCTTGGACCCATATTGTTCAACATCTTCATTAATGAAGCGGACATTGGAGTCAGAAGCAGACTGGCCAAGTTCACCAATGACACCAAACTTTGGGGCAAAGCATCCACACCTGAAGACAGGAGGGCGATCCAGGCTGACCTGGACAGGCTCAGCAAATGGGCAGACAAGAACCTGATGGTGTTCAACACTGAAAAACACAAGGTTCAACACCTTGGGAAGAAAAACCTGCAGCATCCTTATACGCTCGGCAGTGCTACGCTGGCTAGCACTACAGAAGAAAGAGATTTGGGGGTCATCATTGACCACAAAATGAACATGAGCCTGCAATGCCATGCTGCGGCTAGTAAAGCAACCAAAACGCTGGCTTGAATCCACAGATGCTTCTCAAGCAAATCCTGGGACGTCATTCTCCCCTTGTACTCGGCCTTGGTGAGGCTGCAGCTGGAGTACTGCGTCCAGTTTTGGGCTCCACAATTCAAAAAGGATGTGGAGAAGCTTAAGAGAGTCCAGAGAAGAGCCACATGCATGATCAGAGGTCAGGAAAGCAGACCTTACGACAACAGGCTGAGAGCTATGGGGCTCTTTAGCCTGGAAAAGCGCAGGCTCAGGGGTGATCTGATGGCCACCTATAAGTTTTTCAGGGGTGACCACCAGGATCTGGGGGAACGTTTGTTCACCAGAGTGCCCCAAGGGATGACAAGGTCAAATGGTTATAAACTACTACAAGACCATTTCAGGCTGGACATAAGGAAGAATTTCTTTACTGTCCGAGCCCCCAAGGTCTGGAATAGCCTGCCATCGGAGGTGGTTCAAGCACCTACATTGAACACCTTCAAGAGCAAATTGGATGCTTATCTCGCTGGGATCCTATGACCCCAGCTGACTTCCTGCCCTTCGGGTGGGGGCTAGACTCGATGATCTTCCGAGGTCCCTTCCAGCCCTAACGTCTATGAAATCTATGAAATCTGATCCCAGCAGTCTTTCCTACACAAGTGCAGGGGTCCTGGGCCTGATGATCTATAACATCTATGAAACTATGATACTACATCCAATCAGGTTTATATTAAACTGGTTTTCTCCATTTTGAAAGTCGTTTATGTGCACTAAACTTCTGTTTTGTTACAGGTTTAAACCAGTTTCCAGTCACTAAAACCAGTTTATGTGTAACTTTTCTCTCCCTAGCCTAGGGGTGAAATGACATGCGTGTCTTATAATAAGATATATACTGCTGTGCTCTGGTCACAATATAATATTTAAATATGATTGATACACACTCTCAGAAAATAAAGTGGTTGTTTTAGGATTTTGATGTATCCCTTCACCCTTCTTTAGGACTGTGTGAAAAGAAAAAGGAATGCAGTCATAAACTTGGAAAAATACAGCATCAAGAAGATATGCAAATAAAGGGCAGAATACTAGCCCCCTTCAGCAGTAGTCTGACTAACCTTCCCGCAGGTCCCTTGGCCACATCACCTCATCTAGTCACCAGAGTCCCACCTCAGTTTAGATCCACTAACAGAATAGTCCCATTTTGCCTGTTATAAAAGGACTGAAAAAATATCACCCTTGGAGGCAGCTGTGGACAACTTAGTTTTGAGCTTACTGTTATGGTATTAAGGGCTCTTTAAAATTAACCACTTCAGTTTCTGAAGCATGGACATCTTTCTAGTCACACAGGCATTACACTGATTGACCTGTTAATAGTGAGATGAAAATGAGGTCCAGAGTAAATATTTGTTAACTACTATATTTACCTGAATACAAGACAAGTCTGAATTAGATGACCCTCCCCCCATAATTAGGTTCCATACACAGAAACATCATACATGTATTATCATTTTCCATGTATGGAATCTAATTATTGGAGGATCATCTTAAATTCCTCCCCACCACTATTGCAGGGTGCAGGGATGAGGGGGGCAGTAATAGGGCAGGCAGTGGAGAGACAGCCAGTGGAGTAGGTAGTAAGGGGCATGTGGTAGGGCAGTTGGTAGCGGACTGTAAGGGGACAGGCAGTGGAGGGAGAAATGGGTGGCAGGTGGTAGGAGGCAGACAGTATGTAGGTAGTGGGGCAGGCAGTGAGAGAGGCAGGCAGTTTTC
>NW_017729022.1:79679977-79708356 GCF_001723915.1 Gavialis gangeticus
CGCCCCCCCCCCCCCCCCGCCCAGCCTTAAGCTTCCCGGATCCCCCACAGGCTTATGTCTTCATGCCCCATTCCTCCCATCTCCCTCCTCCCCCAAAGTCTCTCTCCCCATGCCTGCCTCTACCTCCCTCTTACCTTTGTTCCACTCTGGCAGGCTCCATCCCTGCTGCAGCCCAAGGCATGGAGTATGGCTCCAGCCCAGTCCCTTAGCAGCAGCACACAGCGGGCACTGCTGCTACAGGGTGGGGCTAGACCATGTGCTCCATGCTCTGTGCTCCAGGTTGCAGTGAATATGGAGCCTGCTGGCACAAAGCAAATGTAAAGAGGAATGTGGCAGAAGGAGAGAGAGGGGGAGAAGCAACGTAAGGGTGGGAAAGACTTAGGGCTGCTGGGAAGGAACGGCAGGGCATGCAGAGGCAGCAGGGGGCAGGTGGCAGCTGCAACTCCTGCTCCAGCCCTAACCCCTTCCCTCTGCCACTTCATGCTTGATTGTAAAGGCAAGGGCTCCCCCGCCATGTTAAATGGGAGTGGGAGGAGGCTCATCTTCTAGTTGAGTAAATACAGTACCTTATTGTTTTCATTTTGAAGGACTCCCCATTTTAAAAAATTGTAATGCAAAATAAAGATTTTTAAGAACTGGCATGACAATTGTTTTTAAATTACTACCCCACTTTCCACCTTGAAACGTCTGTGTTGATACATCATTTACTAATTAATATATGACATATATAACATCTGTCATTCCAATTGTATTAACCTTGTTTTTCATGCACTCTTGAAAGATTGAAAAAAAAAATGCATAATCTTTTTAAAAGGCTCACATGAGAATTTGCAGAAATTTTAAGAAAGGGGCATTTTCAGGAAGGCTGGCAAAGGAAACAGTGTTTTGATTGGTTGGTTGGTTCTGTTCCACCATAGTATTTGTTCCCCAGAAAACAACAATGTGGGTATTTCTGATCCAAGCTATTCTACAAAGTTTCATGAGCTGAATTGTCCCACAGTATAAATCTGGGCCCTTCTTGTCCAGGCAGTGCCAATACTGATTACCCCCTATAGATCTGGAAGACACAAGGTTGCTTATCCTCCCAATCCTCCTGAGCAGTGGCAAGAGGGTCGCACTATCAGGCAAACTTTCAGCTTAAGAACTTCAAGTCGCTCCTGCATTGGATGGAGACTGGATGATGCATGGCTGAGGACACCTGAGATCATCCATTGTATTCACCGTCAGCTTTCTAAAAAGGATGTGTAATGAGGTGTAATGAGCACAGAAAAATCATTTCAATAAATCTGATCCCATTTGCCAAAGAAAGAAAAACATGTAATTTTACATTCTAATTTATTTAGGTTTATTTATATTTCCTTACTCCTCAGACAAATGATGTCAGACAACAATCCATGTAATGTTCTTTAGTTCTATACTAGAGCTACTCACAGTGACTAATATCTTGTTGCCCATCACCTCAGCTATTATAATGCCAGATATGCTAATTACTTCCTTGAATGTGCAGTACAAAATGTGCTCAGCTTGAAACCACCCTTTAGACAAATAAAACGTGTATTTTTTTCCCTGGCAGTTTAATTGCACCACTGTCAACTGCATCACAGCAAACATCTTTTTCGTTCTCATCTTTCATGCCCTAGTCTGTCTTTTTGTAGTGCGTTTGCAATTGCTAAATAGAATAAAGGAGTAGAAAATGTACAGCCTAGAAAGTGTGTGAGCGGTCTTCAAAATATTGTTTTAATGGTGAACAGTGCTAGCTGTATTAAATGTTACGGGAATAAGAGAGGAGAAAACACACATTTTCAGCATTTTTTCTCTCTGCAACTTATGTGAGAGCTGAAATGGAGCAGATTTTATTAAATGGTGCAAAAGACTTCCGGTGCCTAATCTAAAGACTAATGAAGTCAAAGGGTTTTTTTTTGTTGATTTGGATGGGTTTGAGATCTGATCATCAGACAGGGAAGTGGACTAAGTTCAGCAGGGAAGTAAATAACCTTTCACATAGAACCTCTCTAGGACTACGTGAGGTAGGTTGCAAGACAGAGAAGCTATGGAAAGTCATCCAGGAGTGGTATGAGATGAATTGGTTGCTTAGGTCAGGGCAAAAAGGAGTGATGGTGGCCGGTTAGAAGCAGACTAAGGCAAGTGGCTCAGGAACCACTAGAATTGCAGATAACATTCCTGGGCCCTTTGCCACCTGTACACCAGTGCAAAAAATCAGTTTGGCCTTTACTCCTCCTCAATAATAAAAGTATTTATGATCGTAACTGAAATCATTTTCTTCTGCTTCACAACACTTGCATATTGAGACAGCGCACTGTTTTGAACCTTGCTATGTAGCAGGGATGTCAAAGGTAAGGCTAGATCTGACCCATAGAGCCCCATCATCCAGCCTGCAGTGTTGCCCCTGGGTTCAGATTTGACTGATACTCTGCATGCAGAGCACACTTGACCAGCCCCATGCACAAGTCCCTGTATGCATGCCACACATGGTGTCTGCTCCAGCTAGCCCAGGACCCGTGCTGCACATGGTGCCTGCCCCTGCTTGTCCAAGACGCTCATGACATGTGGCACCCACTGCAAGTGGTCTGGCACCCACACTGCATGTATCACCTTCCCTGGCCAGTCTGAGGTGGGTGCTGTGTGCAGCACAGGTCCTGGAGTGGCTGGAATATGTACTGCATGGAGCACATGTCCCAAACCAGCCCTGCATGGCTGCTGCATGTGATGCAGTCCCAAGCCAGCCAGAGCAGGTCCCACATGTACTGGATCCAGCATGCAGGTTTGGGGGAATCTGTGGGCTTGATCCATCCCACAGGGTGGCTCTGTGCCATTCACCAGGCCTGCTGACTGACCCTGCATCATTCCTCTGGTCCCTGGGGCCCTATGAGTTTGATACCCTGCTTTATAAGAATAACAAGCAGATTAAATACCCTTAGATGTTGCCTGTATGCTGTGCTCTGCAAAATGTGACCCTCTATTCAATTTGAAAATGCAATCCAAAATACAAATTAAGTTTTGATTGATGATTACCAGTTATTGGCATTGCTCTCATTATAGCTATCTTTATTGTATTCAGGGAAATGTCAAGCTCATAATCTCAGTGCAGATTTCATAAGCATGCTGATAATTTTTTTTTAAACGATGACATCCTCTCCTACCATTTCACTAATGTAACATGCTGTAAAAAAAAGCTGTAAACAGAGTGTTTTGAAGTGCATTCTTGTCTTGTGCCCAAGGAAAGCTCAGAAAACTTTATGCTATAGTAATGGTTCATGTATCAATAGAGCTATTGTCTGCAATTTCTTATACTTCCTTCTCCAAACAGGTCAAGAGCATGCTTTAGTTTGTACTTATGCATGTTATTCAATTATAAGATTCTGTTCAGCTTGTAATAGCAAAGAAATAGGGCTCAGCCTTGTATGCATAATGCAGAAAAACATTATTGGACAATTGAACCCATGGACCTGACTGTAATTAAATGAAAGGTATTGGAGGGTGGGATTTAAATAGGCCCTGAAACATAAATTACTTTTTCACCCCTGCATAAAAGGTGGGCAGAACTGCAGTACCAGCATCCTTCAGTACATGAAGGCAGTGAGGGATGCACATACAACACCCAGGGCGCATCTACACCAGACACTTAATGCACAGTTGACTGATTGACTGCGCATGACAGCATCATGGCAAAAGCCATACTATTAGGCTAACACACTGTTGTATTAGTCCACTGCACATTAACCATCATGAAAAAGCATGTGATCACATTAATTTGTAGTAGGGCAGTCTAGTGCACATTTATTTAGTGCAAATACTACATTTAATGCGCAGTAGGCACGGCACATTAATGAATGTGTAGACATGCTCACTGTGAGCAGAACTAGCCATGGTGGGAGAGAGTATGCTGCATTATCTTAGGTAGGTAGCAAGAGCAGCATGCCACCTGCAAAACTCTAACAGGAAGTCTGCCCCCTTGAGGCAGAATTGGTGTTGACAACTCTAAAAATAATTTCCTGGGCTTAAACAGAATGGAGTTTTTTAAAGCAATCAGTGCTGAATTGTTTACATTTGCCTTATGGTTAGGAATTTACCATATCTGTGATTTCACCATTTTTGTGGAAATCACAAATTTGGTAGATCCCCCATGAAAAAGCCTGGTCCTTGTGAAAAGTATGAGGACTGCAAAAAAGCAGGAAAATGGCTGGCAAGCCAGAGGTGGGGTGGGGGGGCAGAAATGGACCTGCAAACAGAGGTGGGAAGCCCTGATATCCTGAAGCACCAGGGGGAGGGAGGAGGGGTGCAGGGAGATTTTTGCAGTGGAGCATGACAGGCATCTGTCAGTCTCCAGGGAGAGGTAAGACTTCCAGGGCCCTTTGGCCAAACAGAGGCATGGGGGGGCCACCACACACCGCCACAAAAATTATGACCAGCGCTGTGCTGGGACCACAAAATCCAGAGGCAGCTGCCTTGAATTAGGTAGGTCCCTACTTACGGTTTTCAAGACTTTAGCATTCACATTTTCAAGCTTTTTTGCCAAACATGAATGCTAGATTTTTATTTTTAAATGATAGCTGAGATTCTAAATACACTCATCTTCATTCATTGAATTCAGAAAATGAGAAAATGAGTAGAAAATTAACATGTCTGAAAACACCTAAAAAAAAATTTCTCTAGTATTTTCTAGTACATGGAGCATATTTGGAACCGTGATCTAAAGAGCCGTGGTTCAAAGATGGTAGCATACACATTTGAGGGCCATGTATTTTGTGCCACATAGCTTTTCTCAACAAAGCAAACTATGTGATACTTGAAAGTAATCCAGTGAATCTAATACAATATATTTCATAAAAGGTACATTTTCCATGCACTTTTTAGTACATGGTGTCTAATATCTACTAATCTAAGATGTGTGTATATGTTAACATGTGGCATGTTTATTCCAAACTAATCTAGCTTTATTCCAGGGTAAAAGTGGAGCAAACATATAACAGGTCCTGTGTAAATCACTTCACTGTGGGTAAATTTACCCTTTGGAAATGGAGAAGTAATTATATGCACATGGAAGTATCTGCTCCCCTATTCACTTGCATCCCAGGATAGCCCTTTGCTCAATACAAACTGACTGCCCTGTTATCTAGTGCCTACACACTGTAACAATGCCTGCTGCAGGAAGCCAAACTTGAGAGAGATGCTTGTATAGTTACTCTTCTAACTAGGGAATGAATTTACTACAGATTAAATTCCAGGGTGAATTACTCCGCAGTAATCATGTCATGTGACAACCGCCCCTATTGGGTTGATTGTAATACAGTGATCAGTGGAATTTCTGTCAACACAAATGGTTCCCAAACTTTTCTCCTCTACTTGTGACTAATTTCCCATTTCACTTCCAACTGCACAGAGCCAAATTATGGCTGTAAGCCCCACTTCTGCAAAATTTCATTTCTGCAACTGAATTTCCCTCAGATTCACAACCCCCCTTATAAATGCTAGGATCCCGTTTCAT
Source organism: Gavialis gangeticus (assembly GCF_001723915.1). Classification (NCBI taxonomy): domain Eukaryota; kingdom Metazoa; phylum Chordata; order Crocodylia; family Gavialidae; genus Gavialis; species Gavialis gangeticus. Next base: position 79,685,484 of record NW_017729022.1, read on the forward strand.
TTAGGAACCACTGATCTTTACATTTTAAAAAGGGTTTCCAGAAGTTACCAAAAATGTCTACTGCTTAAATATGTATACATCATTTTGTCATATGCTGGCTGTGGATTTACTGAGAATGCATATTTTGAATCAGGCACTTCTTCCAAATTCCTTAGAATAAACCGTTCTATAACCCAACTTTGTTCTTAGTAATTAAATCCTGTAAGTTTGAAGCTATTCATTAAACACACAGTAGTCATACTGAACACTCGTGCAATCAAAATAGTCTCACCCTCACCCAATCCAATTTACCATTTTTTAAATAAAAATGGCAAATGGCCTACAAACTGACAGGACCTTTAAAAGATGACATGGGCTTCATTCCTTATTCATGAGAAATAGGTAACTTTTCTATCGTCCTTTTAAGGTGGTTGTATTAGAAATCAAAGGGGTCCTTAGGGTTTAACAGGAAAAAAAGATGGTCATGGCTAAAATAGTCAAAGAATAAAGGAAACACTAGGTGTATATACACAAAACACTTAATGCACAGTAGCCTAATAACACTGCACAGTAGCATGCTGGGCAAAAACTGTGCTAGTAGACTACTGTGCAGTAGTATTGGGCTACTGTGCAGTAAGTCACTAAAAAACTGTGCACCAGTGCTACTGTGCTGTAACTGTACTTACTACATATTATCTAGTACTTCATTAAGCAAGTACCGAACTAAATGTGTAGTAACTGCTGCGCATTCATGAACGTGTAGATGCACCCACTGTATATTTCTATTTTTTAGAAACTAGCATCAGTGCCAATCAGTCTGAAAAGTAGATTGTTACTACTACTCCTGTTGTTGCTAAGCTGTTCTAAGGAAGCAAAAGCAAAGCAGAAGTTTACAGCCTGATGCATAGAGAAAAAGAATTTGGAGCTTGTGAAGGTTACTCACAAAAGGAATTTAATGTTTGGCATCTTTTTTTGTTACAGTGACAGCTCAGGGAGCTTCCCATTCAATACTTTGAAAAGTTGATTGAGTCAGATGTGCAAGAACAAAGCAAGAAGAAAGCTTACTATAATGTGGGAAAGCAAAGGAAGGAGGAGAGTATATAGAAAAATACCTTTCATTTGGCAGACTCTTTGTAGTGGAGTGGATCTCCAGGAAAACCTAGGTGCCTCAAGAGGCAGAGGTGGTAATTCTTTAAGGAATGCTCTCTTTTCTGAGTTTGGTAGCCCAAACAACATAGGGTTGAGGATGCTGTGCTACTATCTGGTCATGTCTATACGAGACACTGACTGCACAGCCATTACTGCACAGTCATTTAGTATTTGTATAAACAAGTACTAAATGACTGAGCAGTAACCCACATTACTGCACAGTAGCACCGACAAATGTCTTTTTTGTGATGTTGACTGTGCTTGAGACTGCTGTGCAGTAGCATCGTGTCATGGTTTCTGCCACACGATACCACTGTACAGAAGTCACGGGCTACTGCGCAGCCAGCATCTCATGTATACGCAGCCCTTGTGTCTGAAAAAACTCATGTATATCTAAGGTCTGCTCTGCCAAATGAAGGGAATCGGATGATGGGTTCTGGCTTTCAGATTTGTGGGCTGCTCTTAGGTGGTTCCAATCCGGATACTAGAGTAACCTAAGACTACCTGTGCATGGTCCCAAAAGGGCATTGCAATAGGTGAGGATCAGCAGAGTATGCCCTTTCCATGTCCTGCTGCCATTTTCCCTGCTGCCATCTCTACTGAAATTCTCTCTATTCTGGGGCTGGGAGTGATTGAAGAAACAGCTATATCTGATGATGTTCCATGGGTTTCCCCCATACCCAGGAAAATCTCAGCTGGCTAGTTATAATTCCAGTCTCTCTCTTTCATGACAAATAACAATGGCCCAAGAAGCAGGGCTGGCCCCAAGAACTGAGGGCCTGGACTCACATCTCCTCTTTACCACCTGTGTCTAGCACCATTCTGACACAGGAGAGACTGCTGCAAGAATCAGGTGGCTAACTAAACATATTAAAGGTTGGGGTTGATGCGGTCAGAAGGGAGAAAAATGGCTTTGCCAATAGCAGTTTTGTTAGATAGGAGTAGGAGAGCTGAGATATGAGATGCTCTATAGCAAAAAAATATTGCTTTATTGTTACCCTAAAAATTATCTTTAGCACAGACTGCAGGTAGTATCTCCACCTTCTAGATAACACCTCCAGAAATTATGACTGGGTATTGGCAGGGTTTTATTTGGTTGGCTGGTTGCTTTTTTCCCTTTATTTTATTTTTCCTCTTCTGACTCTAGAGAAAAATTTCCACCAATAAAATCCATGTAAAATTTGAAGCTCTAACAGTTTCAATCTAATCTTGCTCTCTGGCAGATTGATGAGGAACATTTAAAAATCCTTCCCCACTGACCTGCCTTAGGGATTTTTTTTCCTGCGGTATTTATTACCATTTTGTTTTAGAATCAAACATCTCTAGTAATGCAACAAGTAAAGTCAGCTTCAATTTTACAATCTCCTTGCCATTTTTCCTATTGCTGTTTTTTATGTTTTTCTTTTTTTTCTTTTTTTGTAACTATATGCACAGGCCAAGCTTTAGTTTGATTAGGTTCCTATGCAAGTCCCATGCCTTCAATGGGATAGGCTACAAAATGGAGCAGAATTTAAGTCATGAAGTTCATCTGTAGACCAAGCACCTTGAAACCAGCTATTTCCAAAATGTTTCCATTTGGTTCCAGCTCCATCAAAAAGCTTTCTTTGCAAGAGGTCAAATAATCTACTTTGTAAACAACTGACTTGAACATTCAGCATATAATTAGCAGTTGGGGTACATTATAAATAGTGGGTTATTTCTAACACGTAAAAATAGCCTACATCAACATTAATTTCCATAATAACATGTCTGCTAGTAAACAGATAGCTGAAAGGATTAGGAAACTGACAAACAGTATGTAAGAATTTAAAAAATGAGTGCAAGGCAAATCTATTTCTACATTATGAACCTGATCTCACACATACTTACTGCCACAGTTTTATTTTGCCAGCACCCTCCTGACAAGCAGTTGACGTGTTCTTTTTCCTTTTTCAGGTCCTGAGTTCCAAATATCATCCCTATTTACTAAGCACTTGATCATAATAGTTAGGGTTAGTATGGAATTGCCAGAATTTCCACATTGCCTCAGAGAGACATGCTAATTATTATAATTACTCTTACAATAACATGCTCTTTTGCTGTATAAAAAGGTCAAGGTGAAAGGTCCACCCAAGCCTAGCTCATTGGGCCATTATAGGAAGGCACACTGGATTCTGCAGTCAACAGTGCATTATTTTGTGTTTGGATTTCAAACAACCAACTGAGCTTGTGAGTTTGACAAAATTTTAGTCACTATCTCATGAAAGTTTCTGTGTTCCAGAATATTGCAGCTCCCCCCACCCCCCATGGGTGCCCTGCCTGGGCCAGCTCTGGCGCTTTAAGGGAAAAAAAAAACAAGAAAAGCCCTGGAACTCACCACTCCTGCAGCAGCCTAAGGGTCCCCCACGTGGTGTGGGGCAATGGGAGGCAGCGGGGATCACCCCCCACTGGCAGGAACTGTGAGTCTGAGGGTTTTTCCATTTTTTTTTTTCTTAAAGGGCCAGAACTGGCCCAGGCAGGGCACCCGTGGGGTGGCTGAGGGAGCAAGGGGAGGGTTGGGGGGCTCATTCAGCAGCAGCCGAATCTACGAATCTGATTTGGCTGAATCAAATTGGGACAGTGATACAAATCACTGAATCTAATCACTGTCCCCCGAGTCTGCCAAATCTGAATCCAAAGTGTATACTAGCCGCTTCACATAAGCAGAAAAGATTTTGAGTAAATAGTAATTTATTCAAAATCTTTTCTAGTGAAAACAGGCAGAACTTACTTGTCAGTGGAACCCATCACACTAGCATAGCATTTGGCTCAAAAAAGCCGAAGCAGCACATTGGCTGCTATTTTCATAGGAATTTATGGGAGTTAGCTAACCAAGTACAACTGAAATTCAATCTCAGCCTGATTCCATGAGGATCCTTTGACAATACCAGTAGCTAGAGCCAAATGATATAAGCATATAAAATGTAGGAACACAAGAAAACAACAAATAAAAAACCCCACAAAACTAGAAACATTTACAGTGTTTCACTGGAGGTTTACTGTGAATTAATTTCAAGGCTAATAAACTGTAGGGTTGCGTGAAGCTTCGGGTGCTGATTTGATTCGGAGGAGATTCGGCCTGATTCAGCAGCTGAATCTCTGAATCTGAGTCAAATCAGGAGACCAAATAAAAGTTGCAAATCAATTTGAAACTCTCTGAATCAATTCAGAAAAGATTTGGAGATCTTTGGAGATTCAGGCAGCCCACGCTTACTGCTGCAGGGAGCTGGACCCGGACTCCGAGCTGGTAAGTAGCAAAGAGGTAAGGTCAAAGGAGACCATGGGGGGACCCCTGCCAGGCCCCATCCCTTGCCTGCTCCCCACAACCCCTGCCCACTGTCCCAGGCCCACCCTGGCTGACCTGCCCAGCCCCAGCTCCCAGGTCTTTAAAATAAGCCCCTACTCTGGCTGCTACCAGCAGCGGGGGCCCTGCTGCCCCCCACTGCCCCATGCTGCCCCCAGACTCACCTGCTGCTGCAGCAGCATTTGGGGCTTCTGGGGGCTCCTGGCAGAGCCCCCTGCACAGCATGAAGCAGTGTGGGGCAGCGGGGATTGCCCCCCCACCTGGCAGGAGCTGGTGAGTATGGGGCTTTTTTTTTAAAAGAGATGGGAGCTTGGGCAGGCAGGACAGCCAATGTGTGGAGCTAGGAGAGTGAGCAGGGGTCAGAGGGCTTGTGGCAGAGCCCCCCACATGGCATGAAGCAGCATGGGGAGCCGGGATCACCCCCCCTCACCCCGCCTGGCAACAGCCAATGAGACGAAGCTTTTTTTTTTTTTTAAAGAGCCAGGAGCTGAGGCTGGGGGATGGGGGTTCATGACATAGCCCCCCACGCAGTGTGGGGCAATGTGGGGCAGCAGGGATCACCCCCATACACACACCTGGCAGCAGCTTTTTTTTTTCAAAGAGCTGGGGCCAGGCGGGCAGCCACTGACAGGGCTAGGAGAGCAGGCGGGGGATGGGTCAGTTCAGCTGAATCAATTCAGGACAGTGATTCAAATCACCGAATCAAATCACTGTCCCCTGAATTGGCTGAATCTGAATCCAAGATGAATACTAGCCACTTTGCACAGGCCTAATAAATTGAATACATTACCTGGGCTTCATGTTTAGTTTTGTATTAGTACTTTTTCAGTGCTAAGTACCCTTTCTTCTCTCTTTATAGTTATAGACTTTTCCCCAGGTGGGCATAGCTTGTATGTTTAAAGTCAGAAGGCTATTTTAAAATACAGGTCTTTGGCTATTCATATAACAGAAAACTAACTTTAAACAGGAGACCCAAGAGGTATATTCATAACAGCAAATCAGATTTTAAAGCAGGAACACTTTCTTCTTGAGTCAACCACTTTTAAGTACAAAAGTTTAATCTACACACAGAAGGACCCTTGAGGGGAAAAAAATCTTGTATAAGCCAACTGAATTTAGACTTTCTTCATTCTTTATTTGTTCCCTATGGAATTTATGAACATGTTTTCTGCAGGGTGAATATATTTTCATGAAGTTTTCTGGTGCTAAATTGATTTCCTTAGCATTAATCAGCATTTTCAAAGAGAAGACTCTGAGCCACTATTTTCCCTGGCTCAGTGGAACATTTCTTCCTTATTCACACTCAGAGGACCCTACAGTGAGGACTGATGTGCTACTTGAGGAACCCAGGTGAGAGATGTTCCACTCAAAAAGATTTCTGTAAGAGGGACAAGCGTGGTGACTGGCCAGGTACAGACATTATACTTTTACTGGTATAAGTGCTCAGAAACTGGTCTAAACCCATAACAGTATAGAAGTTCAACACACATAGACTGGTTTAAAAATGATGGAACCTGGACAAAGATACATCTGGATCAATGTGCACTCTTAACTTAACTGATTTAGGTTAGACCAGGGAATTCTCATAGAATCATAGAATCATAGAAGTAGGGTTGGAAGGGACCTTGTAGATCTTCAAGTCTGACCCCCCGCCTGGGCGGGAGAAAAAACTGGACTCAAATGAGTCCAAGCCAGGTAGGCATCAAGCCTCTTCTTAAAGATCCCCAGGGTAGGAGCCAGCACCACTTCCCTAGGAAGTTGGTTCCAGCTCCTAGCCGCCCTAACTATGAAGTAGTTCTTGCGGATGTCTAATCTAAACCTACTCTCCGGTACTTTGTGTCCATTGTTCCTTGTCATGCCAGGGGGCACTAGGGGAAACCGTGTCTCCCCCAAACCCTTCTGGTCCCCCCTATTGAGTTTATAGACAGTCACCAGGTCCCCCCTCAGCCTTCTCTTGTGTATTCTGTACCAGATAGCCTATTCATTTGTGTTAGATTGTTGTCCACTGGCATCCCAGGTGCCATTGCAGCCCCCTGCTACCTCCTGCCTTGCAGGAAGGTGTGCTACCACTCATTCCATACTTGGTTGTTCTGGCTGAGCACCCAGCCGGCCCCATCCCTGGGTTCTCACAGAGCCAAATCAGCACAGCGGTGGACAGTGATGCAGCAGCAAGGGGAGGAGTGCTCAACTGTACCCTGCAGCTCAGCTGGGCTCTCTGGGACTGTGCCCACTCACAGAGGCCATTTTTTAAGTAGTATGCAGCTGTGCACTTATGTTTGGTCATGGCTTTAGACCACTTTCTACAGCCAGATCAGGCAAAAATTGTCACTTCTGTCTGAGCCCCAGGATCCAGGGGACAGGCAAGCTGCTTGTGGTTCACAGATGCCTGTGGCTGACGATGATGGTGGAGGGGAGAAGAGTTCTCAGCCATGCCCTGCAAGCTAGGCAGGCTCCCTGGGACTATGCCCACTTGCAGGGGCATGGAGGTCCCAGGTGGAAGAGCAGGAGTCCACCCAGGGACCCCCATGCACCTGTGAGTGGGAACAGCCCCAGGGAGCATTATCAGGCTGCAGAAGATTGTTACCTACCTGCAATTGATGGATGCCTGTGGCTGTGGCAGATGGCCATGTATAGCAGGGCACTAAGGGGCTTGCTATGGGTAGAGCAGAGATGAACCCCAGGTGCAGGTTGCTAGGGCACCCAGAGGGAGCTAGTGATCTACACCTGCCAGTGGTCAGCTGACCGGAAGGGGCAGGGCCTGGCTCACATTTAAACCCCAGGGCTGAGGCTAAGTGGGCAGTTCCCTGCCAGCAGCCATGGGGGAAGGAGCTGTCCTAGACCAAGTAGAGGGGAGAGGCCAGACTACAGGTACAGCTCTGAGACTGAGGGAAGGATGGAGCACCCTTGTGTGGCTGGAATAAGGTTATAGCTGGGTGGTTAGGATTTATGTTATAGCCCAGGGGCTTGTGTTTTGTTTGCTGTTTTAAACCGGTGGCTTGGGTAAGGCTATAAGGGGATGGAGGAGGACTTATAGAGGAGCCATGGCAGTGTGCTGATCCCGAGCACCAGAGAGGGCGTGGCACTGGGGGGTGCAGAGAGGCATGCATAGCCCATAAGGCTGGGGTGCACTGAAACACCCATTACAGAACTGGGGCCAGTGTACAGCAGGAAAACTGTATCCAAGAGGACAAAAAGGCAGCTTCCTTATTATATATTTAACATCAAAGATGTGGCAGGTGAGAATTGAGAGTGCTTTTAGGCTAACTTGGTGCTCTAAGGGGCATTAGGAGAGATCATGGCAACGCTTAGGACGCCATCTGGTCACATCATGGTTGATTGGGGAGGGGGGAAAGCGGGTAAGTGTGCTTACCCATGCCCAGCAGCCAATCAGGGGTGGCCGAGATGCTTGGCTGTGCTCAGCAGTCTCTGGTTGCCTTGGGGGGGCCACTGGGAGCCATGCATGTGTGCCCTCAACCTCCTGGCCTTGGCCAGTGTAGGCAGCCTGCATAAAAGAGTGAACATATGTTTGGTTTACTCCAAAAGTAACCTACACCACGTACAGAAACCCATATACATTTGATTGATTCTGTCTTGGGCTTTTTGAACATCTGTACTTAGCTTGTATTGGAGACCTGATGAGGTGTCTGCACTGGTGGTGGGTGACAATGTATTTGCTGATGGTGACTTAACTAGATTGGGACTGTTCCATAGTGTGAACAACAGAAAAAAATGTTGATCTGACTACTGAATACCACATGCTGGAACTGGTCTGCATTTTTAGATGGGATATGGATGGTATTTGTTACCATCCTCTTGTTATAGGCAAATCATTACCTCCAGAGTGAAGTCAAAGTTTAACCATTTTCCAGGTGAGGTCACGTCATCCTCACAGACTATGAGATTTTAAATGAGTTTCAGAGTTTTGAGAATAAATATTGCTATCCAAATACTAGGCTGCTGCATTATTGGCCTATCAAGATAATGTCTCCTGTATACATAGTTATCAGCTTACTGGGCTACCAGCATCCTTCCCCCACTTCATTTGCAAATCACTAGAAAATAACATCATACACTTCCTCCAACATACAAAGCTAACAATTTCAGTAATTCCTTTTAAAAATTGTGCTGTATTTCATGCTGAAAACCTATTGTTTTATTTTGCCTGTTCCCTTGCTTAAGGCTTTAAAATATTTTATTGTTTTCATCAGTTTTGTGTTCTCAATTCCTATACATGTACAGATGAGTGACTTAACTGCAGGCATTTACTTTCCTTATAATATGACTACATTAGCACTTCCCCCATTGCCTCTTACTAAGTGTCTTAAAAGCATTCCCCCTCTAATAGTTATAATTTCTGTACATTTACAATTTCCACTAAACTTTCTGAATAGCACATAATTTTTTGAGTTTATTATCTGATTAGTCCAAGAATAAATATGAAAAGGTTTGTTTTGCTCAATCAGTGCACAGGTACCAAAACAAACAAACACATGGACATGCATACAGTTTGGGGGCATTCAATTTAAGACACAATTTATGTTTTGGTAAGGACCTCTGATAAATCAGATCTCCTTACAGTTTCTCAGTCTAGACACTTAAAATTAAGACATCCAAAATTATTGGTCACTTTCTTAAAAAAAAGCTAAGATACCACAACAATTATAAATGTTTCAATAGCAATCAAAGAAATAATCAAGCCCCATAGCTAGTAAGTAGAACACAGTCATCCAATCCATAAGCCCTACTCACATGTAGGAAAACAGAGGGTGCAACTACACATGACACTACATCTCCATAGCAATGTGCTATGGTGAAATAACGTCCACAGGCAAAAACTGTAACACCACCACTACATTGCCATAGCAACACACTTCCTTAGTATAGCACATTGCTATAGCAACATAGAGGCTGTTACTACACTGTCACTTAGTACTTCCAAAGGAAGTCCTAAATAATGTCTCAGTAACAATGGTGCTATAGGGGGATGTGTAGATGCGCCCAATGTTCATGAAATCATAGCATCTCTTCTACATCCCTTCTGTATGCTCAACTAGCTTTTGGTACTTTAAAGACTCCCAAGTTACTTTAACTTCCTCCTGCCTTGGAGATCATATGACATGTATATTGCTAGAAAATTAATGTCACACTAACTCAGTTTCTATGTGCCATGGCTATTTCTCAGTGAACACCATGCTTGGCTCCTTACCCTGTTGTACTTAGTCCTCAGGCAAAATTCATATTGAATCCAATGTGAATGCCCCTAAAAAAGCTTTAGAAAGGACTGAGAAAAGGCTTTAGACTATAGCCATAAAGTTCTACCCTTTTATTTTGTACTTTAAGTAAGATAAGCCATAAGTAAAAAGGAAAGAATACTTTAGTTAATAAAATGAAAGAATAGTTAAGCATTTTGATTTCTACTCTGTTGGAAATTGTATGCGATTTCATATACTGTGGTCTGTTTCATACATAAAGTTCTAAGATATAAATATTAAGTCACTAGTCAACTGCCCACCAAAAATGATGGGGTGGGCGGGGCAGCTGGGGACAGCAGCCTGCATCCACTCCCCCTCCCGCCCCCCCTGCCATTTTTGGGGCTGGGGTGTAGTCGAGCCACCCCCCTGTCCGCTTCATCACCACTGCCTGCAGGGCCAAGGGGTTGTGGCCAGCAATGCTGGCCTAACCCCTGCCATCCTCTCCATTTTTTATAGCCTGCAGGGAGCAGGGGAAGTGAGGCCAGCAGTGCTGGCCTTGCCACAGGAGAGGTGGACCCAGTGCCACTGGCCCATCCACTCCATCGCCTGTTGGGGGGTGGGGACAGGCCCAGGGCTAGGCTTGCTTTCCCCCACCCTTGCCCCTGCTGCTTCGGAGCTGCTTCCCTCACCCCTACCCAAGGGGGCTAGTGGGAACAGAGCCCAGTGTTCCCCACCCCCCAATTCGGGCCTCACCCTGTTCTTCCACCCCCCATCATCACTTCAGGTCTGATCCCATTTCCCCCCCCAGCAGTTCTGGTTCAGGGCTGTCCCCCATTCCCCCCCCCCTTGCAGTGGTGGCCCTGACCTTGTTTCCCCCACCTCGTGCCACTGCCACCTCCTCCAAGAAGCAGGGAGGCACTCCCCCTTTCCCCCACTTTGCCATAGGGTCAGACCTGGCTCCCCACCCTCCCCACCACCATTCTGGGGCCAGCACCAGGCCCGCTCCCCCACCCTTCCTGCCACCATTGTTGGGCCTGGTGCACCTCCATATATCCTCTGTTTTGGGGCCAGGCTGGGCCCTGTATGCCTCCACACCGCCCTCCCCACCACCGCTGCCCCTGCCACTGCCACCGCCACCTCCAAGGAGCAGGAGGAGGGGGCAAAGCCATCTTTGCTGGCCTCACCCCGCCCACTCCATCCCCTGTGTCCCCACCATCATGGCAGTGGTCCACCATGTCACCACCTCCTGTCCAAATGCTGTATTCATACTCTGATTCGTTGTTTCTGTCAGCCAATCAGAGTTAGAATAAAGCATTATAGACAGGCAGACAGACAGACTATGGCTTTTATAATATTAGAATTCTTCAGAGTGAGAGATGAATTGAGGAGGGCATTTTTTTTTCAAGAAATAGTGAATTAAGCAAAAAAGAAACAAAAAAAAAAGTTTCAGGGAGACCAAAATAATGTGTAAACAATAGTTGAATTCAGTTAATGATTTTGGCAAAATAATAGGGTAGCTTTTTAAAATATTGAAATATTGGACTGGGAAGTTCTAAAAAGGTGCTATATTTTGGAAAGACTGAAGCAATTCATTTTGACATTTTCAGAATGAAATTTCTGTTTTTCATTTCAAAACAGAATTTTTCATTTAAAATTGAACCAAATTACCTTTTTAGCTTGACCTAAAATGTTGGGGTTTTTTTTCATGTATCAGCAAACCTAGAAAAGTTCTGTGGCAGTTTTACCTGAACAGAAATCCTCCCTCCCCCACTTCATGTTTTATGTTCTACCACCAAACTGCATTATTTCCTCCAGTCTGGTCTGATCCCCTTTTCCATAGAGATATATAGAAGTCCATGTAACAGACTGATAAGAGTCTACTTCATTTTTAACCTACAAGGCTGGTTATTTAGCTCATGCCTTCAGCATTGAGGAACTCTGATTTACCCACCACTCATGACCAAATTGGTGGCAACTGTGCATAAATTATAAGTGTGATTATCACTATGAAGCAGTACAGCTAGTACAGCCAGATGAATAACACATAATGAAAAACTTATCAACGCATTTAACCTTGTTTTCTTCTTCCAGGGTCTTCCTACATGGACTTTCCTTCTTTCTATGTCCTGAAGTATTTTTGACAATACAGGGGACAAGCAATAATTAGATTACATGAATAAATAAACACCTAAAAATGCTCACCTAGAATTATTAACTATGGGCTTGTCCTTACTGAAATTATGGAATAGAAAGTTATCAAAAGATATTAAAGCCATTAAACAGAAAAGCAGTGTGATCTGGCAGAATGTGCATAGGTTAGGCATCAGAAGGATGCAAGTTCTGTCCTCATTGACTCACTGGGTGTGTCAGCACAAGACATTAACTACACCGCTGCCTGATTAGCTCCACAGTAAACTCTCTGCATCTACACATGCTGCCCTAATAGGTCGCAGTAAACTAATAAACACCTCTGTAGGATAGTACTTGTATTTATAAGTACTATTCTGCAGCAGGGGTTTTTTTGTGTGGAGCAGTACTTAGCCAGCCAAGTCAATGTCTGCACAAAGCACAAACGTGCTTCAGTATGGGAGCTGCCTGCTGGCTAGCCCCACACTGGAGTACCCTTGTGCCCCAGCTAACCTCCCTGAAGCATGTTAAGCAGCTCTGGGCTGGCAGGCTGACCCCTCGGGCTCCCTGCTAGCTGGGACTTCTCTGACCTGGTTCAGCGTACTGTGAGAATGTGTAAACATGGCATCTGGGAGCAATAAACTCCATTATGATATGCACCAGAATTTATTGCTTCACATGAATTGCGTGTGTAGTTGTGCCCACTGAGTGGCAATGGGCAAGTAAATCTACCTTCTTTCTCAGCATAAAATGGGGATAGTAATATTCAGGTTCTTTCTCTCAAGGAGGTTGCAAAGATTCATTATACTGTACCTTGAGCTTTCAAAGTGCTAAAATGTGCTAAGTCCTAATATATTAGTAAGGCCTTGTTCCACATTGCACTTTGATCTATGTTGATCCATGCTAGTTGTAGCTCAACCTTCTTACACCTTACACTGCAAGCTGCAAAAATATTGATCAGGGTTAGTGCCAACTCAAACTTAAAGCAGTCACACTTCAGGCCAATAGTGGCCCAAAAGACTGAAAGGTAGGAATCCATCCTTCTTCCCAGTCTGGATTTCTTCCCTTGCCCCAGGGGCTCATCCCTGTCCCTGGGGGTTCTCCTGTGCCCCTCCCTCCATTTACTTATAGCTGCCCATGCTGTCTGCCCCAGGGAAGCAGGCAGGAAAGAGTTAACCTGCCTGCCCCACCACCACTGAGAGAGCAGCAGTGGTTGTGGTAGCTGGGCAAGCAAGTTAAACCTTCACTGCTTGCTTCCCTGGGACAGGCAGCATGGTCAGCCACAAGTAGGCAGGGGGGCAGTGAGTACAGACCTGGGGTGCTGGGAAGGGGAGGGGGAGCAGTGGGCCCAATCTGGGCCCGCAGGGGCAGGTCAGGTGTTAACACTAAGATGTAGCCTACACTAGCTACAATTTAGTAACATAAGCTGGGTAACAGATCTGAGATAATCCTGCTTAACTTTGTGGCTTAACTTTGAGTCACATAATGAATGCTTAAAACTAATTTCAGGTGTTAATGTGCCGACCTTCCAGTGCTTAAGAGCTTCTGAAGCCATCCAAAATACTAATAAGGCCCTTAAAGTCCTCCACTTGCTCCCATTGAAGTCAATAAGAGGTTTCTCAGTAAGTAAATAGAAAAATGATATGGCCCCAAAGCTCTATTAAGCTGATGGCAAGGTGCTCAATACTATGTTTCTTTAAGACTTCAGATTGCTCTGGGAAAGATTTACATTAGGTGTCACAGCTCAGAAGGTGCCTGTTTTTTAAGGCAATGAGGCACTTGGGTAAGGTAAAGGATTTGGGGGTGGGAAGTGGTTGAGGAGGAGGAGAAAGGGATTTTCTCATTCTATAGTCAGATGATCATGTCTGGATCCAGTGGAAGTAGGCAGTAGGGGTTTCAGTCCTCTTCAGCAACAGCCCTTACGTCATTTTCAAGGAACCCAAACCTGTATGTGGGAAGCACACTCCAAAGATGTCCAGCAGATTGAGCCCCTCTGGGAATTTGGATGGAAGAATGCTTAATTTCTGGTTCCTGACTGGGAACATGAGCAAGGTGCCAAGAAGGTCATCCTTCTCAAAACTGAGGCCCTTCTAGACATATGCAGAAACACATATTCACACTTAGGAAATTTTAGGATCACAAAATGCAGTGCTTGAGGGGTTTTAAAACCTCCAAATATAGATGGCAGTGGAGCAGGGGCTTTCAGAATCACAACATTTATTCAACTTCAAGTCTCAGCTGGAGCACTTAAGCAGACATATCTATAATGCAGCCCTTTCTACTATATTATAAACCTGTGGTTGCTAACCTCTGGCCTTCAAGCCAGATATGGCTCACTAAGCAATTTTATCACAGCCCAGATGTCAGTAGTATTTTGGCAGTAGCAGCAGCAAAGGTATTTGGACCAAGCTCCACTACTTCATTCCAAAAAGGTTGTTGACCTCAAACAACAGGCTCTGTGACTTTAAACTGTACTAACTTTGGAGATTAATGTAGCACCTGAGTGCTCCAGCCCTGGAAACCTCAGGACAGCTGAATCAAATAATTAACCAGTCCATTGAGCATGATCCCAAGATAGGACTTGGTTCTTTATAAAGGCAAAAGGGTGAGTAATAAGCTTTCTCTTTATGCGAGGAGGAGTCTTTTGGGAACCATACTTTTAAACATTCAGCTCTGCTTTATGATACTTTCTGAATCAGGTTTAAGTTTCTTCCAAGCAGCAAAAGACAGCACACTAGCTGGTAGTCTGGTTCAATCATTGTTCTAGCTATTATTCATGTGACTAGATATATTTTCATATACTTAGAGTGAAACCTTGTTGGGATTCTTGCATCTTTTAGCTTGTTGCTGTAAAACTCTATGGGATGGAAGTGACAATTTTTACCAAGAACTGCCATTTAAATAGAGAGGGGAGTTAATGAGTTAGTTTCTAAAGTGCTACCCTGTCTTGCTCTTGCCTGACTTCAGACTAACACAACTAATTACCTGGTTCTGTAAATAGTGAAAAATGCTTCCCAGAAAAACCTGTGGTACTTTCAAGGGGACTCAGCTGCCATTAAATAATTTCATTTTTTTTTTTTTTTTTAGAATTGGGGAGGGGCTTTTTTGTTGGAGTCTCTTGGGTTTTTTTTTTATTTTTTTTTTTTTTTTTTTTTTTTTAGAATTGGGGAGAGGCTTGTTAGCTGCAGTCTCTTGAGCTTCTTTTCAATATGCTGTTGTCTTAATACTTAGAGTTGGAGAAGAGCCATTCTTTAAGCGACTTGTCAGACAGTGTTAATTAGTCACCTAGGAAACAAATCCAGTATTTCTCTAAGGTTCCACCCCTATTTCCCTGAGTCTTTAGAAACAGGGAGTGCAAGAGAGGTAATAGTTTGATTTGTTTACACAAATACTGAAGCAGCTCATGCTGCTCATTCCTTGTTCCATTTTTCAAAAACTTTGAATCCACTGTAGTCCTAAAGAGCAAATCTGCTGGCTGACTGTTTTAGGAACCAATTTATACGAAAGGCTTCTCTCAAGAGTGAAAGAAATAACTGACCATGGTTTCCCTTGCCTGAATTACAGGAAAAATTAATAGCTATGTGGCATCCTTGCTTTTTTACAAAATCTAAAACAAAATCGGGTCAAAAGGAATTGGTTGGGGGGTTAAAAAAACATTTGGGACACTTTCTCTGCAAGTGCTGAGCACAAGTTATTGCCTAAATTTGCTTCACAAGTACTGCTCATGTTCCACGTTTTGGGAAAAAGCTTCACTAGTTTAAGATGCATCTGTATCAGTAAAGTTATGGGAAAAGGAGGAGCAACAAATAACAAGGCAAAAGGCCAGCCACCACAATAAAGAATCATAGAATCAATGAGTTGGAAGGGACCTAGACAGATCATCTAGTCCGACCCCCTGCCATGGGCAGGAAGGAGCACTGGGGGTGGCAGGGGTCATAAGACCCCAGCCAGGTGCCTATCCAGTCTCCTCTTGAAGATTTCCAGGGAAGGTGAGAGCACCACCTTCCCTGGAAGAGTAAGAAATCCACAGAATAGTAACACTTGTGGCTTAATAAAGTGGGGGGGGTTTCTCTCCTTTATCCCCCAATATTATAACTACGGCTGAAGGGTTGCCAACTGTCCACAAATTTATGGACAGTCTGTTTTTAAAAAAAAAAAAAAAAGCTGAAAATACTTGTCTGTGATGTCCATGAAAAAAATTGAGCTGTCCATAAAAAAACTAAAACTGCAAACTTGATTGAAGATCAGGCAGCTGGACCAAAAGAGTAGAGCAGTGCCACCTCATGTCTACATGGGCATACTGCTTGGTTTCTTGCAGGGAGCTTTCCATCTGGACTTTGTGGCCCATAGGCTCCTCCATGGTCCCTTTCTCACCCCCTGGTCACATGCCACTGCTGTGTCCTGTTGGCCATTGCCTACCTTTACTGGCTGCTCATCTTGAAGGTAAGCCAGGCTGTGCAGCTCTGGGCAGTCTGAAGCACCAGGTGGAGCAGGGAGGAGGGGACCAGAAAGAGCCATAAAGGCAGCTGTGGGGTCAAAAGGGGAAAGAGGTAGCAGATGGGGCTCCATACCATGGTGGGGACCAGGGCCAGTGACAGTAAGATATATCCTTTTATTTCTTTATTCCTTTTCTCCCTGTAATAAACCCTGTCTTAGTTAAGCATTGCTTCTGAGTAGGGAAACGTGTTCACTTTAGAACACCCAGTTAAAATGTATTTTCCCGGGTTTCTGGTTGGAGGTTTAAGCCAGATTAGGAAGTTGCTGTTAAACCCCTACATTTGAACCTTGCACTTGGTACTGCCATTCAGGGCTTGGCAGGAAGGTTACATCTGTAGGATGAAAAACATGTCATTTAACAAGCTTGGTTATCAGTAAAAAGCTTGCAGATTGTCAATAATCTTGCTTGGGCTGGCAACCCTGTATGATTGGTTATTCTGTTTTGTTTTTATGTATTATAATGCAATAAGGTATACTTCTCTCTCTCTCTCTCTTTTTTTTTAAATGTATGGGGGATTTCCTGCGATAAAAAGACTCCTACTGAAATATCCAGTTCTTAAAACCTGGTGCTTATGAAAAACAATTTATTTGTGTTTTAATTAATCCTGGACCATGTGCTGATATTTTCCATCCTACACTTTCCTGAAACTCAAGTGCCAGTCTCTATTTAGCAGCGTCTTAGCTATTTGAATAGCAGAACAAAACAAAGTAGCTACTGCTTTGGGATGCTTCCTTATGAAATAATTCAAAAGTATGCTAGACTTTTCCAGACATGCTGACATGGTATGACGTTCTACATGACAGTCTACAGAAAATAAAATGGGGATTTGGAAGAAATTAAACAATTTTTTATCCCTCTTATTTTGTCAACTAAATTCACTTTCAAATGTGGCTAGCTGATAGCTTTCATTTATATTTCCATTGTCACCTAATCAAAATTTTTACTATTCCAGAAATTAAAGGCACTTTTCATTACAGCTTCTTAAACAACTCTTAATGTCACCTTTCCTTCTGATTCCAAGATTAATCTACTGAGAAGTTAATAGGAGAACTCTAGGGCCTGTTGAATTTTTTTTAGATTCTAAGCTTGCTTTCCAGTGAAGGAAAAAATATCAGTGACATAGTTTGGATATTTAGTACATGTCACTTGTTTTATTTACACACACACACCAGCCTTGGAACAGAGGAAATCACAAACAGCAAGCAATCTGTGAGAGAGCTCAGCTGTCACGCCACTGCTCTCCTCCTAAGAAGTGATTCTGGCTTCTGAAATCTCTGGAACCATCTTTTTTGCTTCTTACAACATCTTGTACATAGACTTTTGTACATAAAGGTGAACAATAAGATCTTTCTATAAAGACTAATAACTTGTACACATGCTAAGACTAAAAAGATTGAGTGTCATAGTGCTACATTAGTTAGTTTCCACCTGGAGTGAGCGGTTTGATCTCAGAGATTCATTCCATATAGCTCTGTTAGGCTGTTTTTGAGAACTGGTGAGAGACAGTTTTTCCTGACAGATTTTTAGGTTTCTATGGCTAACGTTGTCAGAGGCTTGACCTCATGAACTCACTTCCAGCCCTACCTTCCTTTGATCCTATGATCCTACATGTGAGCCTGAAGTCAGAAGGTGCATCAAAAGGGGGTTATATTTGTCAAATGCAAAAATGTAATATAGTTGTGTGGCTATAAACATGTATAGAAGTTTTTCATTGTTAAGATGGAGCTACAAAGGAGTGCAGGAATGTTTTCTTGGTGGCTAATAAATCCAGGGATCTGGTCAGAGTAATCCATGTAAAAATCAAGATGGCAAACTGAGTCCATGAGAAGTCTATGTTTACACCATTACCAGGGTTTGGTCACACATGTTCACATATCTGATGATACGTTAGATTGCTGTTTAGAACTAGTTGTGCAAGTGGTAGATGAAATTTGTGTTGTCCAAACTTCTCAGGTGCTAACTTCTTACCTTTACATATTTATACTGACTGATTTGGAACATCCTTGGAGTGTGTTCATCTATAATCTGAGAGTTAATGGAGGATGGGAGGCAGGTTAAAACATGACTGCTCTAAAGCATTAATTATACTGCATAAACATTTGTGTTTTGGCAACTTACTAACTTCATTAACCCACTCATTCTTCTAAATTTGGATGGCAAATTGGAATCTTCAGACTACAATCTGTCTTTGAAAAGGCTGCTCATACAGTATTGCACTGGTTTAAACTAGTAAATGAGTCATATCATGTTATATCCAAGGATGAATTTAGATTCATAATACATAAAAGTATTTGCACTGATCACTTACAATTGTTCTAACAAATTAAAGAATAGTGTCTACAAGTAGAGAATTTATCCTTTGATAATGTTTGCAGTTCTGTTGGAGAAATCAGTCTTCTAGATATGGCAATACAAGCTGTTTATCTCTGTGCTCTCCTCTTTAATGCCTGAGTTTGCTGTATTTTTTACTGTTTTCTCAATAGTTGTATTCAAGTGAAACCCTTTCCAAGGGTGTGCCCTTTTTGAAGTGTTCAGGTAATCAAGTTGCACCTGTAAAAGATCATTTTATCTACCACTAAATTTGCATGACAGTGTGTCTACACATTCATTAATGCACAGTATTTACTGTGCATTTAGTTTAGGACTTGCTTAATGAAGTACTAACTCAATGAACAATAACTACAGTTACTGCACAGCAGTGCCAGCACATGTTTTTTTTAGTGACACTGTGTGGTAGCCTAATACTACTGTGCAGTAGCATATTAGCATGGTTTTTGCCTAGCACACTACTGCACAGTGCTATTAGGCTACGGTGCATTAAGCATTTCATGTAGACGTGCCCAGAATGACTAACTGTCAGATGGTGCAGAGATGTTTAGATACCTGATATATGCTGGCTGCAAGAACTAATTCCAGACGTAACACTCTAAAAGCAGTGGTTCATAAAATGGCAGTACTGAAGACATAGCAGTACTTCTCTGATGAAAATTAGGATTGATAGAAATGAGAGCACTATTTATGATAACTAGAGAGAGATCCTTGTATTCATGAATCTGATATTTATTGATGGCTTCTGGTTATATATTTCCAATTCCAGACATTAAACAAATGTATGATGGGTTCCCAAAAAATGTAAGATTTTTTTTAATGTGTTGTGTTTTTTTATTTATTTATTTACCTTGGCTTCTGTGCCTTTAAGATATGTATGTTTGTTTGTTTGTTTGTTTGTTTGTTTGTTTCAAATTTTCAAGCATTATATAATAAACATGAGAGAAATTAAAGTTTGGATTCCCATTCAGTCTTCTAATTCCAACCACTGGAAAATTATGAGAAACTCAAAAGAATTTGCAATATTGGAAGTAGGCTTGTACAATAGAGAATGAAACTATTTCACAGTCAAGAAGCCATTGTAGATCTTTCTCCTGTGCTTAATCTGATTAGAGCTCTCCAGGCTAAAATTTATCTATATCTGATACTCGTACATCATCAAATGGCTTAGTAAGAAAAATAGGTTAACCAAACCACCAGTAAATGTGTGCTACAGTTTCTAGGACATATATGCAATTTCTGTAAATTAACCAAGGGTTGCTCTTGCTGTCCACTAAGGATTTCTTATTTTCCAGCAGTGGGTCTGGTTTTGCAACTTGTTACTAGTCTTGAATTCATTCATAAATCAGATCACTTGTTTAAAAGACACCACGGCTAGGGACAGACATTACACATAAACCAGTTTAAGTGATCAGGAACTGGGTTAAACCTGTAACAGAACATAAGTTCAGTGCACGTAAACCAGTTTCAAACTGGCCAAAACCAGTTTGAGGTAAACCTGGTTAAATGTGGTATCAGACTTAACTGATTAAGCTCAAACCTGTTTATGCAATGTCTGTCCCAGACCCAGGGCTGTCCCTGGGAGGTGGGGGTGTGAAGTGGGGCAACTGCCCTGGGCCCACACTTTTGAGGGCCTCATGAAGCCAGACCAGCTCTGTGTCTGGCCACTTGCCACCCTTCTTCACCCCACCCCAACCCCCCACCGCTGCTGCATATAGGCCCCACACAGGCTGATTTGCCCCAGGCCCCATACCCTGCTACAGTCATCTCTGCCCAGACCCAACAGTAAACAGCCAATACTGAACAGATTTTGAGGAATGCTTGACGATGAGTCCATCCGAAATATATTCATGGTGCATCCTCTCTGCTACTGATACTGTATGCATGAATTCATGGAAATGAACGCTATTTGGTCAAAAAGTTGATATGGAGTGATTACAGAGCTGCAGGACTTAGTTTCTGAGATGCGTTGCTGCCCAGGGACCAGTTACTGTTCTAACCCCTACAGACTGTACACTCTTTAAGAGCTCTTTCAACTTGGTTGTTGTAGTGCAGGGGTTTCAAACATACCATCTGATTCCCAGGGCTCCCAGAGGGCCAGAAAATTCAGGGGCAAGATAAGCAGGAGCTGGGCCCACCACTGAAATCCCTCTGGAACTCTTGTGGGGGATGAGTGTTGGCAACAGAAAGTTTAAAAAAAAAAGGGCTGCATTAACCTTTGCTGCTGCTGCTGCTGCATCCAGATCTAGCCTGCAAGGAAGGGTGAGTTTGATACTCCCTCATATAGAGGCAAAACAGGAGTATCAGCTGGTTTCCTGCCTTCCCCTTCCCTTCACCTTTACCCCAGACTAATACTTGTCTTGGCTCTATGAAATCTTTCTATTCCTTGGGTTGAAGGACCTACATAATGTTTCCTGTCTTGTCCTTATGCTCCCTCAGATAGGCTGTTTTTGAGAATTGGTGTGAAGTTTTCTGGCAGGAACAGAAGGACCTACACAATGTTCCCTGTGTAGCAGGCATAAATGGCAACAGTTCTTTGCAGCATTCCCCTTCTTGCTCCAAATGGAGGAGCTGGATACAGCTGGGCCTGTAAAATCCAGAATTCTGCTGAATTCTAGTGCAAGAGAAAGTCACTGCTTTCAAGCTGAAGAGCTTCAAAGGCACATAATGACTTGCAAATGTTAGCAGCACTTAGGGGATTCTTTATTTATGAGGTACACTTGGAACATTGTGTTTCAGAGACACTGATGGAAGAGGTGAGTGTCTTTGAGGAGCACAGTACAAATGTCAAAATAATACATCAGAATATGTATGAATTGTTATTGCATAAGTCTAAAAACCTGAGCTGAAAGAGAAATATTCTAACTAGCACCTGAAATGTTCTTCAAATGCTGACAGGCATGTGTTTCTTATAATTGCTACTCTGATTCATTTTCCCTCCCTCCTCTTTAGGAATATGACTTGTAACAGGGAACATTTCTGTAATGTGATCATGTGATGTTAACTGGGTTCAACTACTGTTTGTGGCCTGGATCAAATATTTAGGAAATTCACACTGTCAGTGACCAGATACACTAACTTGAGTTAATGTGCTTTGAGTGAATATGTTTGAACAATTAATTACCAATAATTAATTGTTTAGCACACGCACACGTCTAGTCAGTCTATATTCACATACGTGGATACAACTCATGGATGTTTTAACTGTATTCAGCACTACTGAAAAACTTCCAAGGGCAAAGTGGAAAAATCCGGCAGAACAAACTCTTAGGCCACTTGTACATGAGATGGGGGTTTTAATCCTTCAGGATTTCATGCCCCCTAAAATGGTGGGTTTTATTTTTCTGACACTGTGCACACGTCATTGCTCTTAAATCTTATAAAATTTTCAGTGTGCTATTCGCAGTAAATTACTGCCAGGGACACTAGATAACAATCCACCCTGCTGATCTCTTTATACTAAATTACAACAGAAGGCGCCTATAGTTCACAGCACTCTAATTATGTACGGATGACCGAAAGTGCTGCTGTTTCATTAAGTTTGATAATTTAGTTAAGCATCATTTTGTTACTTTCATTAATTTTGTACACATTTTTACACATTTTTTTTTAATTTCACCAATATTTTTAATTTTTTATTCTTATTTTACTTTTATCTTATTTTCATTCCGATCTTTATTTTTATTCTTGCCTTATTTTTTTCCTATTTCTAAACTTTTTTCATATGTAAATCTGCTTTTTTCTTTTCTTTTTTTTTTTCTTTTTTTTTTTTTACTCAACCACCCCTGTGAACAGGGCATTGACGTTCTCCCATTTCTTATAATATGTGCACAGCTCTACACCCCATGAATTTCTCATACATCCTCTCATGCATATTGGAGTATTGTGGTACACTAATGGAACTCTAGTACACTCCCTGCATCGTCTCACAGGGGGTCATAGTCCCCAGGCAGGGCATGGTGGGGGTCTGAACTGAGAGAGACCCTATATGCAGTGGCTACACAGCAGTGCTTGGGATGGCCAGAAAGAGGAAGGCAGAGAGTGGGGTAGGCCATGCTGCAGATAGGTGGTGGCTGGGCAGGGCAGTCTAGAGGAAATAAATGCCCAGTCCCTTAACACATGGCAGGGTGGGATCCTCCAGTGCTTGGGGAGCCATCACAGAAAGGAGCAGCAAAACTTGCAGCAGAGCCTAGGTCTGGTGTGCACAGCAAAAATCCCCAGACTTTTTTTTTCCCACCAGCAACCATGAGGAACCCCTGTGCCCCCTTCCCTGCTGCC
>NW_017729022.1:79708520-79739860 GCF_001723915.1 Gavialis gangeticus
CCCCCCCCCCCCCCCCCCAACCTGCAGCTCTAAAACATTCCTTTTTGCCAGGCTGTGGTATAATTGTCCCCCAACACCATTAATTTGCTCAATGTTTTTTCATGAACCCAACAAGCAGAGTTCTATGAACCCAATCATAAGCCTAAAGGAGTGGGCTCATGTACAGTGGGGACAGCTGCAGGAGCGCCCTGAGGTGCGGTTCCTCCCCATCATTCCCCAAGCAGTTCGTGTGTGAGCCCAGGAGTGTGAATGGGGTGTGTCCTGCTGGTCTTATATCAGAGATGATGCTCTTCTGTGCATACTGGGTGCCGAGTTAATGTGACTGATGGTAGGTTGCTGCATTTCACTCCCCCATACACACAAAGCAAAGGAAAACATTTAGACTTCAGCCTTCTCCAGCTTCCTCCCACCCCATCATCACTGCAGCCTGCCTCCAAACTTGAGACAATGTCCTTATGAGACACAGAAGTGTTGCAACAAAAAATAATTTTATTTATAGAAACACTCAACTGTAACTGCTGAATGGTTTAGCATTCCATGCTGATCAATCCATGGCCTACAGAGCTCCTTCACCATCTAGAGCAGGCAGAATGTGTGGCCAGGCAATTCCACACAATGGTTCCCCAGCCAGCGTTTACATGCTGATCATAGGTGGTACCATACCCTACCTCCCCACATCTCTGTCTGGCCGCTGCCTCCCACACTTGCTGAGACCAGGAGTCACTGAAAACCTTCCCCCTGGTCTCACAAATATTGTGAAGCCTGCAGGCTGCTATAATGAATGCCATAATGTTTTCTGGCTCCACTTCAAGCCTGTACTTGGTTAACCTACGCCGTCCTTTCAAGCAGCCAAAGACGCATTCAACAGTCATCTGGCATTTGAGGTACTAGTTGGCTATGGTCTTTTGATGGACAGTAATTTGTACTCAATATGGCTTCATGAGCTAGGCAGGAGGGGGTAATCTGCATACACTATATGTCAGGGCATGGCAACACCCCAGATCACTGCATCGGATAACCTGGGTGCATATTGTCCTTTCTCCATGAAGCCAGGCAGCAGTGAGTTTTGAAAGACATGTGCATTATGAGCACCACCTGCCCATGCTGTATAAATGTTAGTGAAGTGTCCTTGCTGATCAATGATGGCCTGGAGGATCACCAAGCAAATCTCTTCCTGTTGGTGAATGACGGGCTCCCCTGGGATGGGGATTTTGGACTGGGATGTGTATGCTGTCTGTTAGACTCTGGCTCCATGCAATGCCTAATAACTGGGGAGACAACGGATCAATGCGCGCATTGCTCTTCAGCAGCTTTATTCAAAATGGAGACAGCTTTGGGCCAGCTCCAACAAACCAGAGAGCTGCAGCAAACATTAGTTCTTTCCATATTTATATAGCCTGGTTTACGCTTATTAACATTTACCCCACCTTTGTCCTTCCTTTGTTCCACCCTTATTCCTTCCCATCTTAAGCTCCGCCTCTGTTTACTGTTTATTTCATTAATGAGGAATTACCTATACATTTCACTTATTTATGTCTTTTTGCTGAGTGCATGCCTAAGACCCTGATCCCTGCTTCTCTCAGTCACTTGCGGTCTCTTGCTGATTTCCTCACCATCACCAAGGTCTTACTTCTGCTTTATCTCCTAACGATAGCCAGTGGTTTGCATCCTGTTTTTCTTACACAATTAGCTATATATCTTACAACACTACTACACTGTTAGGAGAATGCTTGCCTAAGCGTCTTGCAATGTTACTTTTAACATACCATTCTGCCTTGTGGTTAGCAGCTTTGCTAGGCCACAGATTATAGCCTTTTATTCAGCTGCAAATCCAATGCTTCCCAAAATTTAAATACTGTCACCCTAACACTGTCTAATGCACCCACACAGTTAAGGAACCCCATGGTCTTGAAGTCTTCAGCTACTTCCCTGGGTTTATGGAGGCAGATGACCATGATGTCCTGCAGTAGCTAGCATACCTCACATACCACCATCCTGGCTATGCAGGGAGCCACACCAAACTGGTTCCTGATGAAGCAGAGGCTCGTGGGGGGGCTCAGTTTCATGATGAGCATGGCCACCCTCTTTTCTGATGCAATGTGGTGATGCATGGCAGTGTCCTGGTGCTCAATGTGTGGTGACAGCAGTGTGACTATGTTCCTGCTCATGCGGAAGCTCTTACGTCACTGCTGATCATCCCAAGTCAACAATACAATGCATTCCCACAAGTCAAAGCTGCTCGCATGCGCCCAGACCTTGCTCTGTAGGTTGATCCACAGGACCCTGTCAGCCTTGAGATCCACAGCTTCCTCTTGGTTCAGCAACTCCAGCTGATGGCCCATTATTCTGGTAAAACCAGGCATGATAAGCTGCTGCCCTGCATTGGTGCCTTTGTAGAAGGGCCATCATAGCTTTCATTGTGCTCAGTAGCAGTATCTCTGCATTACCAAGTGCCTCTATTCTCTGGTTGGACACCTCCAGAGCATCCAACAGCAACTGGTTCTCCTCACAGATTCCAGCAGGACTCAGCAAAGCTATCTTGTTATGCAGACAATGACTGTTTTGCTCAGAGCACCAGCTGCTTACGCTAAGGGGTTGAGTAGATTGGGCTTTTGAATAGGGTCATTAGTATTATAATAACCATGCTCTTTAAATTTCAATTCCTACACATCCCAGGTTCCTGTAATCTCCCCTCTTTTAAAAACTTGGGGTGTCTGATGACCCCAGACACCGGTGATCTGCCCAAAGCTGCAGATAATACCGCTTAGCAAAACAATGACTAGACCAGCCACGAAGTTTCATCCCAGCAAACAACCCCAACCCAGAATAAGCTGAGGATGAACAGTGGATGTGATGTTTTGTGGATGCTCCTTTTGAATAGGGCCCATTAGCACCACCCCTCTTGTAAAAGCTTGAGGTTTAAAGTTTTGGGGGGGATTACCCCTGAATTCCATCATGCACTCAGTGGAGGCACTGAGCAGAAGACTGAATGAACAAACCCCAATTTTCCCCACCCCCTTCCTGCACAGATGAGTGATTGATAGGTCATACAGTGTTGCTGAGGGGGAGGGAGGAGTGTGTGCTTAAAGGGCCAGTTGCAATTCCTTTCAAGCTGCATTGCAAGCTACAAGACAATGAATGTTGGCTGTTTGTTTGTGGCAGCAACCCATTAAGAACTATCCTTCTGTACTCTCTTAAAGTTGCTTGAGGGGAGAGCATTTGTTTAGTGCAAGGATTTTATGCTGCTGAGAGATGTACAATGATTTCCTTAGTGGACTGGGAAGACATCGGGGTTCTTGATTAATCATCCTTTGCAGCTGACTGCATTCATTCACCAAGTGGCAGGGATACTGCTTCGCAATTGCCAATAGTCAGTCTGGTACAGGAAGTGGGGATGAAATGTTTGAGCAGCAACACCATTTCCTCACCTTGCCCCCACCCCCATTCCTGTTAGCATCATCTGCTGTTATTTTGGGATGTGTGCCCGAAGCATGGACGCTAACACAGCCTGGAGCTGAGCGAATGCATGAACACCACCAGAGGCAGTAACAGTCAAGAGAAAGCATGATGGAGGCTTTGGTGGTGGCCTCAGAATCACAAGTACAGTTCATGGATGAGTGGGGGGCAAACTCCAGAAGGCATATCAAAAAGTTGAAGAGCAAGAGGTAGCAGCTCACCAGGACATCATAGTCAGCAGATGGGAATTCCTTGACCTAATCAATAAGTGCTGTCAGAATATTGCCCGGAGCCAGCAAATGGAGGGCAAGTTTAGACAGGAGCTCCTTAGTTGCATGACCCCAGCCCCCATTCATAAGCTGCACCTTCTTGCCCCCAGACAAGCCATGCCATTTCCATCAACCCTCATAGAGACCCCTACCCATAATCAGCCTTCCATAGCAACAACATCAACAACAGCCACTGTGCTTTGGAGTGAGGGGTGCCCCTACTCTAGCAGGACACAGAAAGCAGCTCAAGACTTTAGGGACAAAGGGCAGGGTGAGACAGAGAGGGCACAAGGTGTGCAGTGGGGGGAAGAGCCAATGACAGGTGGTGGGTTTTTAGTTGTTAGTGCTGTGCTGATGCTTTTGTAGTAAATCAGGGAAGTGGGCATTGTCTTTCTGCATTACTTCTTTTCTGCTTCTGTTACTGGCAATAAAATAAATGCTTTGGTGAAGTTATAACAAATTTTCATCCTTGTCTGTTTGCTGACATGGGAAGGGTGGTAGAGGTGTGGGGAGCGGGGGAGAGGTAAGCCAAACCAAAGAAAAACTAAGCCAGAACAGCTGTCCTACAAGTCCTAGCCTTATTAAAAGTACAGAGAATCTTACGTAGTTGGTAATCAGGGTCTTCATTCCACCCAATAGCACTGTGCTTCTCAAACATGCTGGTGTATATGGCTCAATACTAAGGGGAAGAAAAACCATTGCTTGTTGAATTCTTCACCCTTTGAAGCTACACTGTTTCCTATAACACCTCAGTGTTTGGTTGGATGTTTCTCGAGCAGTGCCCTCCTGAATCCATTATTTTTAGACTGTAAGATTTGATCAGATGCACAGCACAATGCAATAAAGTTGCAACCTAATGAAAATACTTTTATTTATCCATCTCACAAAATGTTGAAAGTATTCAAGCAGGTTAGATACTGTCCTGCAGCCTCTTTAATGCCTATAAAGTCCAATCTCAGAATAACTATTCTTTACTACAGGTTGTGGAGATGCTAGACACTTGAAGGATGATAGTGCTTAAGATATTCTGAGATTTCCTCTTTGCCTTCTTCACTTTCTTCTTCCTTAACCATCTCTTTTCAGTCTCTCTGACTCCTCAGCCCTCCGGTATGAGCCAGCAATATTTTTCCAGCTTATAATGTTTATGTTGAGAGTTTTCTTGCTCTTCTTGCAAATATCTTTGAACCAAAATTTTGTCCCCTGTTCCACACCATTGCAAAGCTGTCAGATTTACCACTACCGTACCATGCCATTATGGAAAGACCAAATCAGACTGAGGAGGACTGGGTGGGGGAGTGGATGGCAAGGGGAAATAATGAGTTTGTGACAGGGTGACTGAAACACCTTTCCACAGGAACTCAAAGAAGAATACAAGGAAAAGAAACTTACCTGGAGACACCAAAGAAACTGCATCGAGCCGAAGCAGGAAAGATGCCGCACCCCAACTAATTAAGGAAAACAGCTGGGGCCACAGCAGTTCAAAGGCTGCCATGGCAAGCCCAGCTGCCGGAGCTCAAGCCCAGGACAGGGAGAGTGGTGCAGCAGCAGAAGAGAAAAAAGCCAAAAAAGAAAAAGAAGAACAGCTGAGTCAAGAAAGCAGTGAATCGGATGCTGCCACAGGGGACACAGATGGGAAGAAAGTCAATTTAAAGGGATGCTGAGGTAGCATCTGGGGTCAGTTTGGAGAGAGTGGGAGCAAGACGAAGAGAGGACATCAAGAGATGACGGGAGAAGGTACCAACACCATGGCTTAGAGGAAAGCCCCAGTCCCCGGATTTACCTGGAGAGAGCCAGCAAAGAGACAGAGGAGACTGCTGTGTTGGTGAGTCCAGTCCCGAGGGGTGGAGATAACCACTTTGGGATCCTAGAAGAAAAGAGACACAGACGAGATTACACCCCAAGGAGAGGTAAGTCTGTCCCAACCCTGAAGGTAAGGGTGGGATTAGAATTAAGAGGCAAGCAGCCAACCCATGCAGGAAAGAATGGGGCAAGCAGCCAGCTTGAAAGAGGACCCCTCGACAAAGGAGTCCATAAGACTAGGACCAGACCCTCAGTCCAGTAGGCCAGCAACAACAGGCCCAGAACATCTGGTGTGGTTAAGGCAGGGGATAGGGATGCTGGAGCCCTGCAAAGATAAGATGACCTCCTGAGTCTTTAACTGATCCTTGTGTCTCCCAAAAGTGTTTGGTACCTCTTGCTCACTAACATCAAGGCATGGCAGGAAGTTTTTGAAGGACAGAATGCTACAATTCCAGTGGAGAGACAACTTGGCTCCAGGAGCCACGTCACCGACTGCTTGCAGAGTACTTTCTAGTACCTGAAAAAGGCCATTTATTCTAATTAGATCCACAGCTTTAGTGAAATCAGTGGAAACTCTTCTTCTATCTTGTATACTTTCTTGTAGCAGCTTGTGGGCAACTATCATTTGATCCCCCTACAAGGAAATCGCTGTGGCTTTCTGGATATACACCTTCAGGGGAAAAAATGCAATTTGTTGAGAATGACCCAAGAGAGTACTTTGCCAGCAATACTTAAATGCAAAACTCCTTTATGATTATGGCAATCATTTCAGTCTCCTTTTGGTTTTTTATGTTTTGATGTTAGCATTTTTCATGTCTTCCTCACCATCCAACAGGAAAGATATAAACATGCTTAGGCACTATGTGCCCTTCTTGTTTCATTAGTTCCTGGGAGGAGAACAAGTCCTGGAATGGGGGAACCACTACCACAGGAAAGGTTATATTTTGTGTTTTGCTCTGTAAGAGGTACAATCCCTCCAGAGCCCTTAAGCCTCTAAAGAAATAGCAACAACTCAGTTTATATACTAATTCAGGCTTTATGCTCACAAAAACTTTAATCTACTTCTTAGAAAATAGTACTGCAGTGAAAGCTCAATAGTAGTTGTCTAAACTATACTGCAATACATATACTACTAATTTACAACCAGATTATCAATTAGTTAAATTAGGAAGTAGTAGAGACCACATAAAACCATGTAGAGCTGCCATGCCACTTTAGACCATTGGCCCATCTAACCAAATATCTCCTTTAACAGTAGCAAATACCAAATACTTCAGAGGAATGTACAAGAAAATTGTAATGGCCAGTTAACCAATAACCACCTTATGGTGCTGTTTTCTTTCTAGCCTCCTTCAGTTAATGTTTTTTTATGATCCAACACATGAGATTATATTCCTATTTAAATGAGATTTAGCTAACAACAATGTATTGATCATTTAAAATATTTACAGAATCCCAGTGAGCACTTAACCTAAAACATTTCATTTATTTGCAAACCAAATGTTCTATTTAGAAAAGTTTTCCCGTATTGGAAAATGTTCCAAGCCTTTATCAAAATGGCATACCTTGCAATGTATTATTTTGGGAGAATTATTCATTTATTTGGTAATATTGTAAAATTCAGTCCTTCTCAAAGAACAACTGTCTATTTATTTCTACTCATAATAAATGTTTAAATGTTATCTTTAATTTTGAACTCTTACTTTTCTTCATTTATGTTCACATCGTATAATTCCACAATTCATTGTTCTAGAATATCACATACTTCACTAAAGCTGCTAAGAGAAACAAGACTAAGTTTTAAAAAAACTTCTAGTTTGTTTCGCCCCAAACTTCTCAGGCTCTTGGGGTTCTGATTTAAACACTGTGTTTAACTGGGTTAGCAATTAAAACTATTCAATATTTATAAAATGAAAATATTGACTGTAATTCTCTTTGCAATTTTTTTCTGATCCTCATACCCAAGTGAATGCATTGTGTCAGGATATGGGCCGCAGAAGATTGTGCCTTACAATATCAGTATGACTTGCAAAGCAGAAAGAAACTCATAAGGGAACAGCAACGATGAGAAGAGCTCTAAAAACAGTTATTTGTGCAGTGGTCATGTAACACTGATTCTATTTCCAAGTTTCAGATAAAATTAAAAGTTGTGAAAGAAAATAATCAACACTTAAAAGTTACATGATTTAAAAACAAGTTTATGAACAGCTGAGATGTGTGTAAATTCTGTAATGTTACTCTTCATTTAAGAATGAGTCAATAGAAGACTCAAAAAGTCAAAAATCTGTGGGTGTTAAGATTTCCAGCTGGTAAAGTGATTCTAAACTATTTATAGTAAATTTACAAAGAGAGATCTTTGGGGTGAGATCATATTGACAAAATAGAGGTGAAAGATTATTTGGAAATTAACTTGATTTTCAGCAGGTTTTTCTGTACTTGTATTATACAAGGCATAGTTTAAGCTATTTTAAAAGAAAAACCCTTTCCCCTCTCCCCAATCTCCTCCCCCTTCTTCCCATCCCCACCCCCTAAAAAATCCCAGTCTTCTTTCTTCCAAGATCTGATGTAGGCATGACAGATTTATTTCAGATATATAGTATGTTTTGAGACTTATTAAAGACAGTCAAATTTACCTATAGTGGTTGATACTACCAACTATAAAATGGGATAGGGCCCTTCTAAATAATTACCATAGTCAAGTTATCCCCATATGGGCTGTGACCAGTTCATGCTACTTGACCAAATTATCACCATTGCCTGGATAGCCAAATATCACTGTGCACTTCTTAGGGTGCAATTTGGTATATTTGGTGCAATTTCAAGAGGGGAGTGGGGGACTTACTTCAAATTGGGCAGCAGCTGTTATGTTCTAGTGGACAATTTGGGAACCATACAAAATCAAATATAGCAAAACATCTCCAGCTTTACCACTGCTTCATCCAGGGTTAAAGTTGGAGCGTTTTTGTTACATTGGTATCACTCCCACCTTATCCATACTTACTGTTAGAACATAACAGCTGCTTCATGCTCCCAGTCAGCAGCCTTTTTGAAATCTTGCCCCACTGAAACAACTCCAAAAGAGCATGTGTCCATACCTTTACTTCAGCCACCAATTTCAATGGTTCAGGTGTATTTAATTATAACCCAGCCCCATGAGAAGTATGGGAATGTGGTTTAGGAATGTATATGCATTTCATCCAACAGGAACACTCTCCCGCACAAAGTTATATTTGAGAAAGTTATGTTTAGTAGCATAAAGTTATATTAACTTGTCTCTTGCTCTGCTCAATTATATTATGTAATTTTCCTCCCCTTTTTTCCTGAGGAGAACAATTACCTTGAAATTGTGATGGTCTGACAGGTTTAGAGTTATACATGTTCTCTATAGTGCACTTTTCCTGATGAATTTATCAGAAAATTGCTTTGTTACTGCAGCAACCATGTAGAGGTGCTGAAGTGCTGAAAAGGGAGAATAGCTTGGCCAAGCTATAACAAACTAGCAATATTACAGTAATCAGCTGAAATTTGTATTACGATTCAATATTTCATCTATTTAAAAATGAATACCCTCTGTTTAACAAATATAATACAAGAACATTCAACATACTTCTTAAACATCCCTTATCTTAGGCTCTGCTTCCCTTTGTCTCACAAAACTGTCCTTTTCTCTTCTCTATTTTGTAGCTTGTTAAAAATTGGCAAAACATAAATCTGAAAAAAATATTCTGTTAATTTAATTCCATGTTTAAATTTTCACTACTGACTTTTGTGTCTTCATTTCACAATTGAGAACCTGCATTTGGGATTGGGGGGTTAAGAAGGTTAAGTTAAACAGCTAACCTATAGCCTCATCATATGGAGTTATCATACAGAGGACTTCAGTACTAAGCCTGAACAGGCTTACCTTGGAAGGAAAGCTGAATGGCAGTACTCCTGGTTAACAACAAGTAAATTTTTAAGAGGGTGGTTTCAGAAAGAGCCATCCTTACTCCACTGTTTAGCTAAAAAAAAAAAAAATGTGGTTCCACTGGCACGCAGGGCAAGAAACAGAATTTAAAAAAAAATTGAATAGGGTGTTAAATGGGAAAACCCCTATATTTAGCCATGGTGGGACCTCTTAATCTTAAGAAATCTAAAATACTAATGAAACAAGAATATAAATATGTTCACTACATGGTCCTAAAGCAAAAAAGAAAAAGAATGTAATCATTTAACTCTAGTAAAAGTTTCCACTGGAATTTTCTCAAAGGACCTCAGCAGGTGGTCAGCTACCCTGAGATGCATTATATTCTTGGTTTGCTCCATGCTTAGTGGTATCAGCATGAAATGTAGTACTTTTTAAGTTGAGTGTATAATTTTGCTTTGTCTTCCAAACTGTCTTCTCTTGTTAACACTTCAGACTTGACATTGAAAAGCAGGAAGCTTTCAAACATGGTCTTGTTTTACTTCTGCCATTTTTTAAAACAGAATCTTTTTTCTTAGTGTTTCTTCTCTTCTATGTACCAGATGCTTGAGTTTTCAAATGTTATTTGCTTTCCATCATCTATCAATACTGCTTAGAAATATTTTTGAAAAGCATGTCTCTGTTGCATTAAGCCAAGAAAATAAGCAAAATGAATCAATATAGGTCAGTATACCAGAGACAGTAAATGGTAAATAATGCCAGGAAACACTGCAGAAAGAAAAATTAAATTCAGAAACAACAGCTTGGCAACTCTCATTATAAGCAGACTTTTCCTAAGGCCTCAGTACTAATGTTTCATTCTCACACATTAGATTTTCCATTTTTCTTAACTTTTTTTTTAATTTTACAAAGGTAAGCAATTCTTTCATTCAAGAACTTGCAATCTAAAATGAAAATCATACAGACTGTAGCAATGGCATGATGTTGGTTTTAGATATGATATTATTTAAGTCACCTCCAAGATTAAAATTAATTCAGTTCTCCTGGCATCACAGAAAAATTGAGTTTTTCAGGAGGATTTAAATAAATTGAGGACTTGATGTGTTGGTAAACAGAAAATGGGGAAATCATTCTGTGTACAGAAGGGAGTGAGAGTCACTGAGGTTGAGATCTGAGGTTGATATCACTACTGTAGAGTAGGTGATTAATGTTTAGCTCAATAAATCAACTTAAAAAAATCGGAGAACTGAGTTCTTTCTGGTGCTCAGTCCCATCAGGATTGGGAGGCTATGAATTCTTGTCTACCTTGGGTCTACCATTTGCATTGTCTAGCAAGAAGTACCCAACACAAGAGACTGCTAGCAAGTAGCTCAGAAATTATACACAAACTGGTATAAAATAGGGCTGTGTGAACTTTCGGCAGCCATTTCATTTTAGAGGTGTTTCAAGCCATTTCGGCACCCAAAACAATGAATCCAAATCAAAATGGAAGGCTCCAAAACATCACTGAAATAAAACAAGGTACTTGAAATGTTTTGGAAATTTTCAGAGTTTTGGAGCTGGGGTAGCAGGAAAACAGCTGTACACTGCTGTCCTGCCACATGACTCAGCTCCACAGGGAGTAGAGATCTGCACTGGGGGTCTCCTTGCCACTGCTGCCTGCCCCGCATTGCCCTGGAGACACAGCGGTGAGGAGGGTGGGCAATGACAGTGAGGAGACCCCCGGCGTGGCTCTCTGCTCCCTGCAGAGCCAGGTTATCTCGCCTACAAGGAGGGCAGCAGCCCTTCCACTCCCCTGGATGAGCCCTGTCCTGCTCCCCAATGGGGCTCTGCAGCCCCCGGCCCCAAGCCCCACCCAGCTGGGCAGTAGCACTGTGTGAAGCTTGCAGCCCATTCAAAACAGACTTGGAAGAATCTCCAAAACAGATTTGACCAAAACGAAACAGGACAGTGATCCAAAACACCGAAATGAATAACTGTCCTCTAAAATGGCCAAATCCGAAACTGAATCAAAATGCAGCCATTTCTCACAGCCCTAGTATAAATCACTAGGAACTGGTTCAAATCTGTAACACAACAGAAGTTTAGTGCACATCAGGGCTGTGCGAAATTTCAGTGGCTGTTTTGTTTTGACACTGTTTCAACTCATTTTGAGCTCAAAACAGCAAAATTGAAATGAAACAAAGGGCTTTGAAACAGCCTCAAACAACATGAAGGCAGTCAAAATGTTTTGAAATGTTTTGAGTTTCGACACTTAAGCAGGGCTTGCCTGTAAGGTTACAGAAACTAAGGAGAGGGAGGAGGAAGACGGGGGAAGAACTGCTCTCATATTGACTGTGTAGCTGGCCAATGACTGTGGTCCTTCCCTGAGGTCCTTTCCAATCCCAGTGCTCTGTGGGAGGGAAGGAAAAACAGCATAAAAGGCAGCATTGTTTGAACTGGCCTGCTTTCTGTCACCCATGTCACCAGTTTTGCTTGTCAGCAGCCTGAAGTGCAGTTTCCCAGAAACCCTGGCACTTATCTCCTTGAAACCTGGCAGAGTTCATGGCCTCAGCAGGGGCTACCATCCCTGTAGTTTTCACCCCCCTGTGCATTAACACACACACAGTCACACGTCATGAGTTTTGCTTGTCAGCAGCCTGAGGTGCAGTTTCCCAGAAACCCCTGCACCTCTGTCCTTGAAAACTTGCAGGCTTCATGGCCTCAGCAGGGGCCATGACCCCTGCAGTTTTCATCCTGCTGTGCCTTAACATACACATATGACACAAGTTTTGCTTTCAAGAATTTGAGGTGCAGTTTCCCAAAAACCCCTGCATCTATCTCCTTGAAACTTGTCAGGCTTCATGGCCTCAGAATGAGCTACCATCTCTGCAAGTTCTATCTAAATCAGGTGAGAACTGACAAAAGTATAGGCAGTTTTGTAGTTCCTCATTATAGCCTATGGGTGAAATGTCGAAACAGTGTCAAAACAGTGAAATAGTTTCGATGAAACAAAATGGAACAGTGGTTTCAAAATGAAACAAAACTCAGAATGAAACACTGTCCTGTCAAAATGTCAAAACACAAGTCGTCAAAACGAAACGGTGTTGTTTCACAGAGCCCTAGTGCACATAAACCTCTTTCAACATGGCTGAAACCAGTTTAAAAATAAACCTGGACAGATGTAGTATCAGACTTAACTGATTTAGGTTAAATCAGTTTGTTGAACTTCTGTCCCAGATCCCCTCCAGACTCAGGTTAACTCACAGTCCTCCAGCATCCCAGGATGCTTTACACCTCCCTGAAAACCCCATCCCCTCACAGGGTGGGCAGGCTAGCCCTGACCCAAGCTGTCTACTCTTGCTGAGCATGAAGGCATGCTCTAACCCCCCAACTTCTGGATGGGGCCATTGCAGGCATGTGGCTGCATTTCCAGAATCAAAAGTGAATGTTCACTTGTTTATCGTTTCAATCTATGCAGCTTAAACTAACCTGTGAAAAATTGCATTTTGACTGTTTGTACTTAGCCATGGTGTCCCAAAGCAGCCAAGCCCACAAAAGGTTAAGTCATGAAATACATTATGTCCAATGTAGACACACACATTCCCTCATTAAGGTCCCTGGGTGGTCCTAGCAAAGCATGTTTTCATTATGGTCCCTTAAAGTTCCCATTTTCCTGGCTAGAACACAGGAATTGTGTTGTGCATTGATGCAGAAGGAGGCTTGACTTAGATCATTTTGGCTTCTAGGAACTTAATCTGAATTTCTCTCTAATTGCCTTTCTAATTAATTTTGGTTTGTTACTTCTGCTTGGGGAGGAGGTCAGATGCCCCCTACCAGGCAAACACATTGTCTATGCTGTGCATTGTGGCTAAGGATCAGGGGCCCTGATTCCAGTATGTAGTATTTCCTTCTGTGATCCAGATCATGCCCTTGTCTTATCCCAGATCTGTCACCTGCTTCTCAATAGCTGTATGGTTCTAAATTCAAAAACCAATACTATAACCAACAATCCAAACATAAGGCAATGAAGCACCCACTCCGAGGTGAGGAAAAATTAAGAAGAAAGATTTGGAAGTGAAATGAGAAGTCAATGAAGCATCCACCATCCCACTGTGCTGTTGGACTCCCTATTGAGAAGTAATTGGGCAGCAGAAGGCCAGGTGCTAAATCTG
This sequence comes from Gavialis gangeticus, assembly GCF_001723915.1. NCBI lineage: Eukaryota > Metazoa > Chordata > Crocodylia > Gavialidae > Gavialis > Gavialis gangeticus. The sequence continues at coordinate 79,722,104 of NW_017729022.1, forward strand.
ATGCATGTGCTATCTCACCAGGACACTGCTACAGGATGTTGAGCAGGTTTGTTCTTGAGATTTTGAGACTCAGGAAAACTTGTTACACAATTTTAAAAAATGAAAGGAGAGCATGTTTGTCTCTTTCATGTCATATATTTGTTATTTTAAGAGCGATCACCACGAAGTCAAACAAACATAGCATTTGCTTGGCTTTATTTCACTTTAATGTATAAGAAAAAGCAAGCACAAATCCTATTTGTGGCCAGAGTCTGGAATGGGCTTCCAGGAGAGGTGGTCCTATCACCTAACTTGGAGGTATTCAAGAGGAGGCTTGACAATCACCTGGCTGAGATCATGTGACCTTGGTCCTTTCCTGCCAGGGGCAGGGGGTCGGACATGATGATCCATTGGGCCCCTTACAACTCTATAATCTATAAATAATCTATGAATCTATTTCTTCTTCTTCAACCTACCCAGTTTATTAAACATCAACCTTAACAAGAGGTCTATAATAACATGCAGCCTGATCAGCCATCTAGCAAATACCCAGATAACCATTCTATCCAGAGATCCTACTGTTAGAATAAATTCATAACTAAGAAGTATTAAATTTTGGAACGATAAAATAGCTCCCCCACCAGATTGCCATACCCTGTATCTAAATCTTGCCTTGTGGTTGATCAACATTTAGATCTCCCAGTCATTCTCATCATACCAGTCTTAATATTTCCTGGGAGAGAATTCAAGTCTCTCTTCACAGGTGCTGATGACAGTGGACTTGAAGACATCCCAAGTGCTGCTGATATCCTTCCATTGTTGTTGATTGGAATTCACAAGTTTTTCATTGAGCCACTGGTGGAAGAGGTCTCACTTGATTGGGTCCTTCAGTCTTTGGACACTGATCTTTCATTGGCATTGCTTCTGCTTCAGATGCCATTTAGAAGCCATTTTGAGTGACATAACCAACCAAATGAGTCAGTGATTGGTCCTGTAATTGTCAGCTCCTAACATAGCTCAGGTGATGCAGACATCTTTGCAATCCCAGGCATGAGCAATGACATAGTCAATCAAGTGCCAATGCTTAGATCATGGATGTTGCCATGATGTCTTGTGTCTTCATGGATGAAGAAATCCCACATTGCCTCAAACGTGCAGCCTTCAGACACATGCGGAAATGGGCATTTGAAGATAACAACATAAGATCTGAAACCAAGCTCATGGTTTATCAAGCACTTGTGATCCTGACCTTTCTGTATGGAGCTGAGACATGGGCATCATACAGGAGACACCTCAAGTTGTTGGAGACGTACCATCAGTGCTGCCTGTGGAAGATCCTTCAAACGCAGTGGAGAGAGAGACTCACCAACATTATCATCCTCTCACAGGCAAACACCACAAGCATCAAGGCAATGATCATCCAACATCAACTTTGCTGGGTTGGCCACATCATCTGGGTGAAAAATGCTATGTCAACATTAACTCTTGATGCCATCTATTGCCTAGGACTGCCTTTGAAACCTTACAAAAAACAGAAGATGGAGAAGTGGGAGCAGCAACAACAATGTGTCACAGACAGAATCAAGAAACCAAAACAATCCACCCTGCGCGGAAGCATGTGCCTGAGTTGCTGCAGTCTGTTGATCTCATATCAGCCTCATCAGCCATCTTCAGACAACAGATAAGCAGTTATGGAAGGCAATCATCCTTGATTGTGAGGGATTGCCAATGATCTATATACTCTTTTTTCTTTCCGTTTTAAAATTAATTTAATATAGAAAAATGATTAGTGCAGAAGCTGAAAGTGGAATTAAAACTATACAACTGGAAGAAGATAGATGAACATAGTTTATTTTTATAGTTCTTGTAAGGGATTTAACTGAAACATAAATTACATATTTCATCATTTATCATTACTTATACATCCTATTCATGTTTTTCTTTTAAATAATGTCTTCATTTACTTGTGTTAGAGACAATGCTACCTATATCTGAGCAGCAATATAAGTTATAAACAAAGTATTTCGTAATATAAATAATGTAGTTATGGAACCCACAATTTTTTATTCTGGATTTTCTTTTTGCATAACTGTTTTTTGGTTAAGTTGAACAACCATCCCTAGACTGCTGAACAGAAAGAAATTCACTTATTGCTCAAGGTCCTCCAAAAATACTGACCATGTGTCAGAAGGATGTACTCCATCTTGGGTAAACACTTCTGTGGAAATATCTATTAATTTGCTAAACAAGGAGTGATTGCACACACTGTGGTTACAGGCTATCTAATTATTGTTGAACGTCCCTATGTTTGGTCAGGGTTTGGTCTGGTGATTCCTCATTAAAGCTGTCTTGGAAGATCAAGATAACACCTTAGGAAAAGAGTTGAGATCTGGCCAAGATCTCTCTCTCCCTTAAATAGCCAATGAGCTGCTACTGCTGTGCAAAAAAATCATTCTTCCCAAGTGATAATGATTACCTACAGAGACTACAAAGACTTTCCATACAGTAGATGATAGGAACAGAGGGAGGAAACTGGTAGCACAGCATGTCCTTCCTTCCCTGCCATCCCAAGCAGGTGGCCAAACTGGAGAAGCCAAAAAGGGGTTCATTATTCTTGCCAGTTACTGTGTTTCTGTCCAGTGAACAATCCAATGGTTATGGTCTGCATTGGTGGGCCTATACACTCTAAAATAGGGAGTTTGTGTAGAAAGATCATATCTCCTGTTCACTTGTTGATGACAGGCCCTGACACACTAATACTATGGCACATCACTAAGTGAGACTCAGAGTAAGCCACAGACAGGGCATGTCCTGAAATACCTTGAAATTCATTAACTCGTGAAAAAACATTCTCTATGTACTCAGAACATCCATGAAATGATGAAACAGTTTAATGGTTTGAGCAGCCTTGCTGGATCCTTTTTGGCTCATAAAATCATAGGGTTAAAAGGAACCTCAAGGATTATTTGGCCCAACACCCTGAACAAATGCAGGAATGCTACTCCTAAATCATCCCTGCCCAATATTTATCTAGCCTCCTCATAAACCTCCAGTGAAGGAGATTCCACAACTTCCCAGGGCAGTCCATTCTACTACCACACTCTTCTAATAGTAAGGAACTTCTTCCCCACAACCCCTAAGATCCAATTTGTATCCACTTTGCTAAAAGGGAGAAGAGTTGTTCTCTCCCTGTGTCTCTCCTCCCCATCCACACACACACTTTATGGCAGCCTACCAGATATTTGAAAACTGCTATCATGGGCTCTCTTAATCATCTTTTCTCCAAGATAAATATGCTTATCTGTCTCAACCTCTTCTCACATAGCTTGCTTTCTAACTCCTTTATCATTTTTGTTGCTTGCCTTTGTACCCTCTCTAACTGCTCCACATCCTTCTTGAAATGTGGAGCCCAGAGCTGTGCGCAATATACTAGAGGAGGCCTAACCAAAAGGGCTGCTTGAAACACCATTGTTTCATTTTGATGTCCATTTCACTGTTTCAAAGGGACAGTGTTTCATTTCATTTCATTTCAAAGCACTGTCTTGTTTTGTTTCATCAAAACCATTTCACCGTTTTGACTCGTATAGGCTATAATGGGGAATCATGAAAATGCCTATAATGTTGTCATTTCTTGCCTGATTCAGATGCAAATTGCAGGGATGGTAGACCCTGCTGAGGGCATGAAGCCTGCCAAGTTTCAAGGAAATATGTGTAGAGGTTTGTTAAAAACTGCACCTCAAATTCTTGAAAGCAAAAATTACTGGCAGTGGCAGCCTCCTGTCATCCAGCACGCAGATCCAGGGGCTTTCACTCCCTGGAGGGCTGCAGGGCTGTTCCAGACTCCTCCCAGGGATGTGGGCCCCCAGATCTGTACCGGATGACAGGAGGCTGCCACTGCCAGCTGGGACCAGCACATATCTGGGGGCCTGCACCCCCAGGAGGAGTCCGGCACAGCCTTACAGCCATCCCCGGGATGTGGGCCCCCAGATCCGCACTGGATGACAGGAGGCTGATGCTGCCACCTGGGACTGGCTCTGCAGCACCATGGAGCTCAGCCTGGTGGTGGGAGGTGGAGTGCAGTGCTGGCTCTGCCCACCTCCCGCCACTGAAATTAATCAAATTTCACTGTTTTGAGCTCAAAATGCATCAAAACAGCTTTGAAGCAAAACACTTGGTGAAATTTCACACAGCTGTACTAACTGGTACGAACTAGAGGTGCAATATCACCTTCCATGTTGTACACCTAATACTTCTATTGATGCAAACAAAAAATGCATTTACTTATTTTGCAGCTCACATTGACTCTATAATCCACCTAAGCTCCTAGATTCTTCTCAGCAATGCTACCACCCAGTCAGTTACCTCCCATTTTGCATTTGTGCTTTTGAGTATTTTTCCCCTAGATGTAGTTATCTTACATTTCTCTGCATTGAATTTCATCCTGTTTTCTCTAGCCCAGCTTCCCAATGACAGTAGAGACCTGTATAGACCTGAAAGTGAGATAGCACATTGGCAATGCAATAATTAATGCTTAGGACACACCTGGCTGTGCAGAACATATTCACCTGCAGCCATTGCAATCCAAATGTTCATGCCAAACACCTCATTCTGGATTTCAAAGATTGTGAGTGAACAGTCTGTACTTCTGCCATGTTATCAAACCAGAAGTGAACCACTTTTCCTAGTACAAATAGTATTGGCCATGAGGAAAGGCAAAAATTCTAGAAATGGTACCCCCTATGTGCCTCCAGCCATTTCTAAGTAGCCTCCTTGGGAAATAAGACTGAGCTATCTTCTATGTTTGAGTGAAACTGCAAGTTAGTGTCCACTAATTATTCTTCAGTATGAAAGGGCACTTAAAGTGGTGCAAAACTGCACTTAATACATCTTGGATTCACTTTTGGTTTGTCTCTTATAAAATAAGAAGCTTAATAAGCTTAATCTTTTGTAAAGGCTTCCTAAAATAATTTAGGACTACAACATAGCTTTTGGGAAACTTAGTGTACCATAGAATTAGAGGTAAAATGCCCAGAACTTGCATTTAGACTGAAAGTATTTCTTCATCTTCTTCAGCAATCCCTCATGGTCGATGATTGTCTTTCATGAATGTTTTATCTGTGGTTCCAAAGATGACTGATGAGGCTGTTCCAGGACCAGCAGACTGTTGCAACTTGGGCACATATTTCCATGTGGGGTGGGTGGCTCTGGATTCTTGATTTGGTCTGAGACACAGTCTCTGCCACCCCTGCTTTTCCATCAACTGTTGTCATCATAAGGTTTCAAAGTACTGAGATCCTTGCAGCAGATTTTTTCTCCATTTGGGGTGGTCCAGGACAATAGTTGACATCATGAGTTGATGCCAATGTGGCATTTTTCAAGCTGGCCTTGAGGACATCCTTGAAGTGCTTTCTCTGCCTTCCTCTTCAGCATATGCCTTTACTGAGCTAGGAGAATAAAACTTGCTTTGGGAATCTGGAGTACCCAGATGATGTGGCCAACTTAGTGAAGTTGATGTTGGATGATCATCACCTTGATGCTTCTGTTTGCTTGCAAGAGGGTGCTAATGTTGGTGCATCTGTCTTCCCACTGAATTTGAAGGATCTTCTTCAGGCAGCATTGATGGTACATTTTCAACAACTTGAGGTGTGTCTTATACGTTGTTTGCATCTCAGCTTCATACAGGAAGATGGGGATCATAACTGCATCATAAACCATGAGCTTGGTTTCAGATCTGATGTTGCAATCTTCAAACACCCATTTCCTCTGTTCCTACTCTTCCATAGAATTGGAGGTAAAATGTCCATCGCTTTCATGTAGATTGAAAGTATTTCTATGTATTGAATGAAATGGATTTAGATCTCTCCCAACAATCTCTTTCCTTTCTTTCAATTGTCAGAGGGCTAAAGAGAGTTTTAACATATACAGCTTCTTGTTTGGGAAATATATTTTATTTAATTTTATTTATACACTACCAATGAGTGGTGTAGTAGACCGGTAATATGTTGTTTGTATTGTACAAAAACAAGTCCACATTAAATATATTTTTCACATTCCACTAACTTTAAACCAAAAATGTCTAAATAGATTTTCATATTTATTTTCTCAACCCCCCCCCACCTTGTTACTGAAAATATGCATGGAACACTACATGTCTAAAGATGAACTATAAAACAATTGTTTTTTTCTGTATGTAGGCATATGTATGCACTTAAAATAGCTTTTAACATTTTGTAAATGCATTTTGACCTTCAAGATAAATGGAGGGATTTTTATTATTTAAAGAAACCATTCATAGCTCACCCAAAATTCTAAGTATATATTTGATTTACTTTTCATTTTAAATTCATTGGAAGTGCTGAAATGTTTTGAAAAACAGCCAAAGACAAATTATCCTTCTGCCTCCTTCCATCTCTCATTTAAATTAATAGACGTTCTGCTTGTAGGATGCAATTCAATTAGTAACAAATGCTCTTCCAGTAGCAAAACAGAACATTTTTTACCAAGTCAGAAATGGCCTGTTGACCTTTTTTTGACTCTCCAGTAATTTATCCTGCAGAGTGTAGTCCCTACTGAACTATCTATTCTCTTGGAAAACAAACTGATCATTAGTAATATTTATGGTTCATGGTTAACAAAGTTATACAAGAGACTATTTTATTTTTATTGTATGCATGGATTCACTGTTTTAAAAGTTGCATCTATAGTACCCAATACTTTTACATTCCAGTCAAACCTTCCAAAGCAGACTGGATGCCAATCAAATCTATGTAGTGCTTGGAGGAGCTTCAGGTAGATTGTATCATTTAGGTAGAAGCTCAATATTAGAATGACAGAAACAAGTTATCCTAAAACTAGAGCAGAATGAATACATGTAGCCTTCAGCTTATTGTTTATATTGCAAAAAAGAATAAATGAAATTAAGTTTCCTGAGCCACATAGGAAATCTTGAAAATTTTCATCTAACCCATAATGTCCTGATGACTACTTCTTTGCAGGGGAGGCTTGCTGCCAACGTCCACATCAGAAGCAGAATTGACAGATAATGATATGGAATTGAGGAGTTTGTTGAGAAATGTATGACTTGTAATTTATTCTCATGGGTGTTGTTTTGCCATCAGACTTGAATTAGTAGTTTGTAAGAAGGGAAAGTCAGATGCTTATAGAAGGCCAGATGTGTTCCCAAGATTTTCTCCAAGTACCAGAATCAGAAAATTACATTTCTTGGACCTCATCTCAAGAAATGTATGCCGTCACTCTTCCTTTAGTTGTCAGGCATTGTGAATGAAGGAGACTGCTTTACTAGGTAAATGGATGTGTTAAAGCAGCTCTCAAATATCAGTTGCTTCTTCAGAACCCCAGCACTCTCCATGGATACTGTCTCATGCAAAACCATAAGAAAATTGTGATTTTCATCCCAAAATATGCTAGGTGACAGGCTGGAACACCAACCATTGTGAAAAACTAGGTATTTTGTGACAGCAGGCAATACCCAGGCCATCTTTCACTCTCATTCTACTATGGTAGGTCTGAGGTGTTGGGGAGAGTTACAGGTATCTTCTCCCCTCTTCACTGTCACCTTACTCACAAATAGTTTCTGGATGTCTACTATTTTTTCTAACTTTTTACCACTGATTTTCAATAGATATTCAGTTCTCCAATTCTTTGTGCCATCATCTATCTTTTGTAGAGTGTTTTCATGGAAATCTCATCATGTTTCATCATGTTTCGATGGAAGAGAAAGTACATAAAGGACAAAGGCATATTTTATCTGAATGTATCTTCTGAACTAAAAACCAAACTAAAGTGAATTCCATTATCCCTTATTTATTTGAAAGGCTGTAGACATGCCTTGGATTTATCTTCCTCCCACCTGTTCACTGTAGATTATATAGCAGCAATATCAACACCTGACCAACTGTGATACAGGTAATGCGCAGGAAATAGTCCCCTTGATATTGAGTCTGAAACAAAAACTTACTGTTGGCATTGAGGTTAAGTACAGACACTCAAAAAGCCCAAGGTGGATTTGCACAAACTTTTGTGGCTTTTTCTAAGTGCCCTAGATTAGTTCAGGAGTGAACAGAACTCAGGTTTGCCCTTCACAGCAGGAGCACAGGGGTGGTCTGCACTGGCTGAGGCCAGCAGGCTGGCAGTATTTGAACATACCTCCAAGCAGACTGCTGGAAAATGTTGAGTCCAGCTGGGCAGCTGGCCACCCCTGATTGGCCTCAGCCCTGCCCCACCTCCACCAGCTGTTGTCTGTCAGCAGTGGCTGGGGGCAGGGTGGGGGGCAGTAACAGAGCCCCCTGCCACATAAACATCCCCAGCTATGTTGGTTCATGTCTGGGTGGGCCAGGGCTGGGAGTGCATGGCTGTCTACTAGGCTGGGAACTGGGGTGGAGAGGGAGTGGAGTAGAGCCCCCCACCATATTGTCCCCTTGCAGCTTGCTGCCTTGGGTGCTAAGCCAGCAAGTTGAGGGCCCACATGGCTGAGGGGCTCCACCTCCACTTCCCCCTCCCCCCAGCTCCCAGCCTGGCAGACAGCCACATGGTTCTGAGCTCCTGTCTGCAGCTGTCAGCAGTAGCTAGGGGTGGAGATGGGGGAGCAGAGCCCCTTCTGTGCAGCCACCCTCTACTGTGCTAGCTTGGGGCCAAGGCTGCATGGCGGGAAACTCCCCTCCCTGACCTCCTCACCATCCAGCCTCCTAGTAGCTATTGCAGGGTGGGTGGGTAATGGGGCTGTGGAGAGAAACCACATTGGGCCAGGAAGTGAAAAAAAGGGGAAACCACTTCTGCACACCCCTGCTCTGGACACAGACTGGGGAGGAGAGGCTTTTCTGTCTCAGCTCTGTGACAGCCTGGGGGCAAGCCCAGCCCAGTGCTTGGCCATAGCAGGTGAGTTAGACCAACTGCCCTGCAGGGGAAGTTTAGCGGGGAAGCCACAAAGCAACCTGGGATGCCGGAAGACCTGAGCTGGATGGGGATCTGGGACAGAAGTTCAACAGACTGGTCTAACCTAACTGATTAAATCTGATACTACATCCATCCAGGTCTATCTTAGACCAGTTTCTGCCATTTTTAAACCAGTCTGTGCATTGAACCATTCTGTTCTGTTACAGGTTTAGACCAGTTTCCAATAGCTTATACTAGTTTGTGTGTAAAACCTAGCCTGAAAGGTTTTTTTAATGTGTCTTCTCTTTCTTTCCTCTACTCCTCCTATTCCTACCATTTTTTCTACTCGTTCTCTCTTTCTCCCCCCTGCCCTCTCCCACCAAAAAAAGCAGTCTAGGGTCTGTGGCAACCACTTAAGGCTAATTCAGTTGAATTCTTCCTCATTCAATCATGTCAAATGAGGAGAAACAAAAACCAAAAACAACAGGCACGTGCCATTTCATTTAAAGCTGGAGCAAATAGAGACATGCAGTTTTGGGGTGGGGAGGTTTTAAGATATTGTCTTTCTACTTTTTGTGTGTACAGGGGGAGGAGGTAGATAATTATTGCCAGAAATTATGTCTGTCATTTTGGAAAGTCTGAAACCATAGCAAGATTAAATATATAGTCCATGCCATTCTTTCAGCATATTATGTAGCAAATCTCTCCATTTTCAAAACTGTCATGGAAAAAGTAAAAGACAATCTATGTACTATAGTTTGATAGCAAAGCTGCAGGAATATAATTAAACTTAGCAACTCTTTTTTTTTTAAAGCCGTCATTTGGAGAGGTAAGTGGCAGCTACTGCAAACTGCTGATCACAGTGGAGACTTCTTTGCATTCAGAAGGCATTTGCTGCTTGACAGCTGAATTTCACCTAAGCTTTTGTTCATCCTGACATCTGGGTCTGATATGTGCAGCATCAGGTGCATGGAGCAAACTGCAAGGGCACTGTAGCAGTGACAAAGTGGTGAAGCATGACAGCACATTGCTTAGAACAGTACTGTATTAAGGTCCAAAATCACTTCCAGACATTCTGCAGAAAAATATATATATATCAGAATAAACCTTAAATAGAGTTTAGAAAGAGTTGTAGCACTTTACAAGAAAATGGGAACCTTAAATTAGAACACACAAGTGTCCTAATGCGGATTAAATGCAACAAGTCAGTTTGACTACTCTACACATTGATTAATCAAGACTATATTTATTGAAGTTTAAGATTTGTTTTAATAATGAGATCTACTGTATGTTTTAGCAAATTAAATTCAGTTTACAATTAATAAGACAAATCCTGTAATCACTCTCCAAAGTGGTATAAGGTGATCATATTCAAATTGGGATTCTACAGTGCTGAATTTATCAAATCAAACAAGTGTAAGTTCTGTGGGCACTGTGGGTGTGTGGACAATAACAATGTAATTGGCAAACTACAAGTGTTGTACAACTCAGCTTTTCAAGGCTTCTAGAAATTCTCAGTAACACAATAGACAGTACTCAGAATGGCAGTGCAACTGAAACCCAGATGGCATGTGGCAAAAAGAAAAAGTAATTTTTACATCTGTTCAGGCCACTTGAAAAGTCAAATGGTCATATAAGTAATCTTTGACCTCTGGAGTCAGAAGGAAAATTATATAGTGTGGTGGACTTACTGAAACAGCCCGGCACATCGAGCTCAGAGAATCTGCATTGTGATTGGTGGAGCCCATCCACCAATTGGGGGAAAGGCAGGAAGGGGCTTGTCGCACCCCTGCTCGTGGCGAAGCAGGGAAAAGCCCTGGACCTAGTCTGAGACCCTGCTCTGCCAGGTCCAACAGAACCCGGGGGCGGAGCCTCTGAGGTGAATAAAAGGAGTTGCATGCTCAGCACAAGGCAGACACACCAAGAGAGGAAACGGGGGATACCTGGCAACAGCTTCTGAAGCCTCTCAGAGAGCCTTGCTAATCATTACATGGTGTGAATGATTGATGTCTTGCCCTGTGGCACATCTGAGAGTACTTGTTTGAGATACCATAAAGACTATCCTAGACCCTCCTTGGATTACCCCTTCATGATACATGGGGTTAAAACAGAAATATATGATTGCTGTTTTTGGTGCTCAACAGCCAAGTGGCTTATGACACATTGGTGGCACCAGAATTCATGGATATCAACATTAATTTATACAAGTCCAATTGCTGGGTGGCAGCTCTGTACATGGTACAATGTAAAACAAAACTGGCCTATTGTTACTTCTTACCATGGTCCCAAAAACATTTAACCCAATTCACTTTATCAGCACATTCCTTGCTCAGATACTATTCCATAATTTTACTTGAGTGGTGCCAGCACAGCCTTTATTCCAGTATTATGTAATTATTATTTTATAAGCCAAGATGCATTACATGGGGTGTGTTATTTCCAGAGTTCGAAGTTATTTATAGAAAAAGTCAATAAAACAGTGCAAGCCAGCTGTCATCATTGACGAGTATGGAAAAACACTAGCCCTAGCTTATTGGCAAGATAGTGAATATTACTTATATGAATTACTCATTCCATGGCTTGAAGAGTCAGACTTAGTACTGCAATCTGTTTTTATAATATATGCAGATACTGGGAGAAGTTGATTAACATGTTGGCACAAAATCAAACTTGTGCCAAATAGTTATTCTTTCTATATTGGGGTACTCAATAGCATTATTCTTTAGAGAGAAATATCAAATATATATTTTAGTAACTTTTTAATTGTAATATAGCAACTTTGGCCACAAGATTTGGCATAGATTTTAGAATATATGAAGTAAATAAAGAAGTAGAGAAACTTCTCTGCCTGAACAGAGATTTGAATGCTAGGTCTTTGTGCTAGGAGTCTAATTGTTTACTAAGTAAATCACTTGTATTTTCACAGCTGACATCTTCCCAACAGTCTATGCATATTTCATGGGTACTTCTTGCAGACATACTGCCATTAGCTACGGTCTATTCACTTCTCAAAAATGAAGCTTGGTCAGGTTGCATGGACAGATATGGGTGAGAGATCTCTAACTAATGCTCTGAGCATAACAGAAGTATACTTTTGCCATTTCTGTACTCTTAAGTTATTTGTCATGCAACACCACCACGTGGCGTTAAGTTGTACGGTCTTGACCATTTTTTCTTTGAATATCTCAGAAAAGCAGGTCACCCTAACCTGGACCATGAATGAACCAGGATTAAGATTGAAAGAGTTCTGCTATATTTGTATTCACTACCTAATTATGCAGAAATAACAGCTGCATTGTATCATCTTACAATTGCATCCCTTGATACCAATACAAGTGTTATGTCTGACTAAACCAGAAGCGTCATAAATACAGCCCATGTGGCTTCTGGAAAGGCCAAGAATTCAGGGGACGGGCAAGCGGGGGCAGGGCCTACTACCAAATTCTAGTATGTACAGCTGCATTGGGGATGCGTATCAGTGGCAGAGGGGTGAAAGACAGCTGCGTTAAGCACATGGTTCCCAGATACTACTCACCCTGCCACCGTTGCCGCTTGACCCACTGCCAGAGATGGGTTTGGATTTGGCTTAGGTGGCCAAGAGAGTTTCATACCACAGGCCTATACCCTTGGCTAATGCTCTAAAAGTATCACAAGGTTCTTTGGGTAAATCAGAATTTTTTATTTGACCCACTCAAAATTTGAGTGGATCTAATAAGAAATAACAGATTTACTCAAATAACCTTGTATGCTTATGTCATTAGACCCCAGGGGTGGGCAAAATACAGCCTGCAGGCCACATCCAGTCCGCGACGCCATTCTATCTGGCCCACAGGGCCCCTAAAAATTTAGAAAATTAATATTTATCTGCCCTTGGTTCCTGTCAAAAAAGACAGGAACTAGGGGCAGTAGGACCCAGGGAAAGCCCAGCAGGCTCCCACCACAGCAGGGCCTGCCTGGCCCCGCCCCCCCAGCCAGAAGCCCCAGTAGGGGCTTCTGGCCTGGGACCACATAGCTGCTCTGTGCAAGGAAGGAGCCCAGGGAAAAGTGGCCCAGGGAAAAGCTGAGCACAGGGCGGGGAAGTGGCCCCTCGCCCACCCCATGGCTGGTGCCCCATGCTGCAGCCACTCGCAGCCTGCCTGGGGCTGCCTGTGCCTGCTCAGGACATCCCCGCATGGGCTGCAGTTGGCTGCAGCAGGGAGCACTGGCCATGGGGTGGAGGAAGGGCTGTTTCTCCTGTGCTCAGCACCAGCTTGTAACCCATCCCTGCTGTCAGCCTAGGCCCCATGCTGGCTCCAGACTCACCTGTCAGGGCTGCACATGCAGCTCAGCCCCTGCCGCTCCAGCCAGGCTTGTCCCATCCCAAGCGGTTGGACACCCCTGCACTACACCATGCAGCACCACTGCTCAGGGCACCAAGCTGATGTGTTATGCCTCTAATAAAGAATGTAAAAGAGAATTTGGAAGAAATTACTGAAAGACTGTAGGGGAGATACCAGACTCTTAAGTGTCTTGAAAGGAAATGACCATAAGAAATAATGTAGTAAGTGTGAGGAAGAAGCCTGCTGAGAAAGGGATTCAGACCATTTCAGATGAGTGCGTATTGCTACTATATGGAATATTTTTTCACAGTGATGCAAGCCTTGTCTCTTGCATTTTTCTAAGCCAGATTGGAGAAAACCCAGTAAAACAACTTTTAGTGTAAGTAACAATCCTACGGTGGCAGGAAGCAGGAATGGATGAGATAATACCACCGCTCTTTTTTTAAGCTGGCTCATTTTTATTCTTACTGGATGAGCTTCCATTTCCAAACTTGTGTAAAACCTTACAACAGTTGATATTTCCTGCTTTTTTAACATCTTACATTTTCCCAAGATCTATTTCTGACTATGAAGGTAGTCAAGCTTTGGAATAGGCTACCTAGAAGAGAAATTGTAGAATCTTCATCCTTGAAGTTTTCAAGAACAGGTTAGACAGACATTTGGTTGAAATGGTTTAATCAGGGATGATCCTGCCTTGAGTAAGGTGTTGGACTAGATGAACTTCTGAGGTCTCTTCCAGTCCTACTTTCCTATAATCCTATTATGAACAATTTAAGTGAAACAAAAAATAAGAAACTTGTTATAACTTCATCCAATTCTTGCTGTGATGGTTACAGAGAGAACAATTCACATGAGCAGAAGTATTTGGAAGATTTCACATACGATAACTGACTTCTCAGAGCTACCTGTCAGAGGATATGATAATAAATGACAGTGGTGATTACTGTAAGTGCCTTGTCTATGTCTGAAAAGAAAGGTCAAAATAAGATGGTTAAAAATTCACACTAAAGTTTTTTCTTTGCCAATAAAATTCATCACAAGTGAAAGACTGTCTGAAGATGGGTATGAAATTGAAACAAATTAAGTATGACTTACTGGGAGTTGTAACCCTGAGTGCTGAAATGGAATTGGGCATGGAAGTTTATCAGATTTCAAAGATAAAGCAATAGAAAGGCTAATATGGACTTCAAAAATGCTAGATTGGCAAGTGGACTGTCCAAAAAATGTATCATAAAGCCTTTAGTATACAGTGAATTCCTGTAGGATTCCCCTCACTCTGGGGGGTTAATATTCTCAAAATGTCCATTTAACTGAGAACCTCAATGTTTTTTGCCTATAACCTGCCATCTGAGAGCACCTATACGTGAGTGCGGAGGCTGCTCCAATGCGCTGGAATTCCAGCATGTCAGAGCAGACTCAGTGAATTGAATCTGCTGGAGCATGGCAATTGCTGTGCTCCAGCAGCCTCCTGCATCTCATGCATCAGCTTCCCGCATTGAAAAATGGTGGTAGGGGCACTTTACCTAAAGCTTGTTGAATGAGCTTTAATTCAAATGTCCCCACCACCATTTTTAAGATCGGGGACACTGATACACAAGATGTGGCAGCACTTTAATTACAGCAGCTCTCAGAGCCGCTCTAATTAAAGCACCACCCCCTCAACCCCACCCCCAGAGCACATGTAAAAGTGCCATGAGGGCTTATATTTTGGAAGTGCTTAGCACCCACTATTTTTGTATTTTGGCACAAAAGCATTTGAGACATCAAAAACTTGTGGACATGAAAAATTCAGGCATCTGCTACCTCCAAGTAGTAAAGTCCTTTATGATTTCTGTTCCCAAAGTGTTATATCTTCAGCCTATTTAAACATTCAGTCACATGAAACTGGTAGCAAGTAATCCTGAACAATAGATAACTGATTTGGTTACTCTCCCTAATGTCTCTGACTAAGATGAATTTTGTGGATTTTTTATACCCAGTTTGTATTCTAATGATATGATTTTGGTCTATTTAATGCCACAATATAAGATGAATCTGAGGCTTTATGAATGAACAAATTCATGATTCAGTTATTTCTTAATTTAATCATTTGCTGAGAAAAATTTTATTCGTGAACAATGTTATGCACTGGGGAGTTATCATCCACAATTTCTCATTATTAATATTATGTAAGAATTATGGGAGGTAAGGGAATTAGCATTTGTATCTTGTCTTTTTTAATAAAAAAGCCATCCTTAACCAGAAGAGGAAGGTTCATTCTTCTTGGCAAGGTGACACCTCATCTCAGTGGAAGACAGAGACATATCAGCTCCTCAAAGCACAAGTTCAAAGGAGGGATCTGGGAAATGCAAAACCAGTGGTAGCAAGATAAAGCCAAGGATATTTAGCTGTATGCTGACAAACATGACATGTATGGTTTCTTCCAGACAATGAAAGCCATCTAGTCTCCCACAGGCCTACTTTCCTGCAACCACAGAATGCTTCTATGCTTATCAAAGACAATTAATCTATCCAAGCTAGATGGAAAAAGCACTTTCCAGATACCACCACTGAGTCTGTTTCCCAACACCCTGAAAGGGGATCCCTTGCCAACCCTCCTATCCTAGAAGATTCGTAGATTCATAGATGTTAGGGTCGGAAGGGACCTCAATAGATCATCGAGTCCGACCCCCTGCATAGACAGGAAAGAGTGTTGGGTTCAGATGACCCCAGCCAGATGCCCATCCAACCTCCTCTTGAAGACCCCCAGGGTAGGGGAGAGCACCACCTCCCTTGGGAGCCCATTCCAGACCTTGGCCACTCTAACTGTGAAGAAGTTCCTCCTAATGTCCAGTCTAAATCTGCTTTCTGCTAGCTTATGGCCATTATTTCTTGTGACCCCCGGGACGCCTTGGTGAGTAGAGCCTCACCAATTCCCTTTCGCACCCTCATGATGAATTTATAGGCAGCCACAAGGTCACCTCTCAACCTTCTCTTGCGGAGGCTGAAGAGGTCCAGGTGCCCTACTCTCTCCTTGTAGGGCTTGGCCTGCAAGCCCTTAACCATACAAGTGGCCCTTCTCTGGATCCTCTCCAGGTTATCCACATCCCTCTTGAAATGTGGCACCCAAAACTGCATGCAGTACTCCAACTGCAGTCTGACCAGCGCCCGAAAGAGGGGAAGTATCACCTCCTTGGTTCTGTTTGTCATGCATCTGCTGATGCATGATAAAGTGCAGGTAGCTTTTCTGATGACTTTGTCACACTGATGACTCATATTCATCTTGGAGTCCACTAGAGGTCTGGCATGGCATCAAGGAAACCAAGAACAACAAGGCTACTGTGTTGGCATACCTGGTGAAATCTTGTAGGCTGGTGGTGAAGAACTGGTACTGAGACTACACATTTATTCTTTGAAAATGGAACACCAAGGTGAGCCATGGTGACCTGAGGAATGCCAACATTGTGACTATCTTTAAGAAACAAGATAAGTCTGTGTGTGGACAGTATTGAGATATCGTCTGCCTTTCCACAATATGGAAAATCCTCCCCCACATCTTCCTGAACGGTCTTCTACCTCTTGCTGAGGAAGTGTTATCAGAATCTCAGTGTGATTTCAGACTCTCCCACGGGGCAATTGGACCTGGTGGGAAAAAAGAAGATCACATCAAGAAAAGTCTTGAGAACAACATTAGGACCTCTATGTGGTTTTCAATACCTTGTGGAAAGTACTGGCCAGATTTGGATGCCCTGAAAAATACTTCAAGGTCCTGAGGCTTCTCCATGACTAGATAATATGATGATGACTGTGAATATTCTGTAGAGAAGATCAGAAACATATCAATTTGTCTTCCAAACTTAGGCCAAGTGAGATGCCCCACTCTGTTCTCCAGTTTTTTGACCATCATCCTGGGTCTCATTAGGGACCACCCCCTTCTGAAATTGACATTGAATACTGAACAGATGGAGGGCTCTTTAATTTATTACATTTTTGCTCAAAGACCAAATTATTCAAAACAACCATCTTGATCTTCAGTATACTGACAACTGCACCATCCTTGCACATACTAAATAAAACCTCCATACTGTGCTGGATCTCTTCACAGAAACCAACCAAACTTTAGGCCTTTCTTTGACTATCAAAAATATTGAAGTGTTCTATCAGCATGTTACAGACCATGAATGTGACCCTCTTCCTAAAATTGCCATTAAGGGAAAGACCCTAAAAGTATTTGAGAACTTCCATACTTTGGTAGCCACCTCTTTCAGATAGTGAATATCAATGAGGAGATCAGTACAGGGTCCAATGTACAAGTACTTCCTTTGGGAAATTGATTTAGCATGTTTTTATTGATCACAGTCTCCAGAAAGAGACACCAATATCCAAGTTTACAATACAGTCATCATCCCTACTCTCCTCTATGGATGTGAAACATGGATGACCTACCATTATTATCTCAACAGCCTAGAAAGGTATCACCAACAATAAAATCCTCCCCATCAGATGGGAAGATTGCTACATAAACACCAGCATCCTTGATGAAGCCAATGTTACCAACATTGACTTGATGATCCTCAAGCATCACCTT
>NW_017729022.1:79744860-79745323 GCF_001723915.1 Gavialis gangeticus
TAAACACCAGCATCCTTGATGAAGCCAATGTTACCAACATTGACTTGATGATCCTCAAGCATCACCTTCACTGGGCTAGATACTGTGTACAGATGATGCCCAACTCTCAACTCCCAAACCAAATTCTCTAATACCAGCTTAGTTGTAGCCTAAGATCTCACAACAGCCAGAGGAAATACTACAAGGAAACATTGAAGGCATACCTCAAGTAAACAGATGCCAACATCAAAAGCTCGGAGGAGCTGGTCACTAAATGACTCCAGTGGCACCACAACCTCAACTAAGCAGCAGCCCACTTCAAAGTGGTGTCCTGCCCTTGAAGCAGAGAAGACAGCATACAAGAACGAAAAAGAGATGAATCCTAGCCTGCAGCCTACTCTCCCCTGCAGAAAGACCTGCACCTTCTAGAGATGGATATGTGACTCAATGATTAGACTTGTAAATCACCTAAAGACCCATCAAT
>NW_017729022.1:79750393-79753420 GCF_001723915.1 Gavialis gangeticus
AAAGAGATGAATCCTAGCCTGCAGCCTACTCTCCCCTGCAGAAAGACCTGCACCTTCTAGAGATGGATATGTGACTCAATGATTAGACTTGTAAATCACCTAAAGACCCATCAATGATCCATGGTAGAGATCATCCTTAAACCGAGGATAAAATTCTTACAGGTCTTCTCATGCTTTCAGAACAAGGTCAAAACAGGCAGGCATTTTCTTGCTATGTTCTAATGCAACCACTTTTTTACCTGGAACCAAGTTATTGTTCAATAAGGCACTAGGTGTAACACATGTAAAAAACCTCAAATTTTAAACTGACAATTTATGTAATAAAAGTATTTGAAGTTTAGCTCAGGAGTTCTAACTCTCCAATTACTAGTTGCTACTCTATTCCAGAAAAAATAACAAGGAGATTTCAGATGCTTACCTTTGAAATAGAAAGGGGTATCAAGCATAAAGTATTTTTATCGCCCAAATTCCCGACAGTTCTCAAGATCACAATATGGAATAGCTTTGTCCAAAACTTAACCAAAATGTGTACAACAAAACCTCCAGTAGGGCAAAATCACGCTAATATTTAGACTCATGTTTCTAAAATACTTTTTGGAAAAAAAAATTAGAATAAAGGATAAATTATTTAGGATAGCTTGCACAACTGGAATAAGGATGATAGCTATGTATTCATGATAAAAAGGAATCACAAATCCTTAGGAGAAAACTAGAGAGATACTTTAGATCTATAAATTCATGAGGTGTGTGGACAGGGAACTGTTGTTCACCAAGTCCCAGAAGGTTGGAACTAGGGGACACCCACTGAAATTAGCAGGAGATGGGTTAAAAACTAACAAGAGAAACTACTTTTTTATGCAATGCAGTTAACCTTTGGGAGTCATTGCCACAGGACGTAAAAGAGGCAGATAGCGTAGCCAAGTTCAAGAAGGGACTAGACATGTATGATAGACCATAACAAATTCATGTATGATAGACCATAACAAAAAAAGGCATGAGGAGAAGTGCAGCCAGAACTTCAGCAAGAGGCTCTGGAGGAGGCAGAAGAGGGGCTGTAACCTGGCACACCTCCCTCTGGCAAAAGGGACAGATATCGGGGGTGTCCATAAAGCAAACCAGATAAATGCTCATGGTGACATGTCTGTGGAGACCCACCAGCTGAGGTCCCCAGTGGATCATGGGATCAAGGTGGAATATATACTTGTCTACCAGGGACCTTCGCCCCCACCCTCACTTAGGGCATCCCATCACTTGTTGCCAGGGTGGGACACAAGGACAGAACCTGTCAGAGACAAGTCTAGTTGATGTGCCAAGAGTCACGGGCTGCAACCCATCATGAAAACTATGGGCATTTTTACATGTGCTCTGGGGATGAGAGGGGGGAGCTTTAATTAGAGTGGCTCCAATAGCCTCTCTAATTAAAACACTGCAGCATCTCATGTAGCAGCATCTCCACACTTCAAAATGGCGGTAGGCATGTTTTAAAGTTAGTCAAATGAGCTTTAGTGAAAGTACCCCCACCATCATTTTGAAGCGTGGGGACACTGATGCATGAAATGTGGAGGCTGGCTGGAGCGCACTAATTAGCATGCCCCATCAGACTCAATTAATGCAGCGCTTTCCAAACGTTTCCTCATCATGACCCTATTTATGATCTCATTTCCTTAGCATGGCCCCTCACTCCCACCTTGCAGCCCTTCACCCCCACCCCAGGTGCCCCTCACTCCCAACCCACAGCCGCCTACTCCTCCAGGACCAGGGCCCTCAGCACCTGAGCCCTGACTGTGAGCTTGGGGCTCCCTGCCCTGCTACCCTCCTCCCTGGGGGCTCCACAGCCGAGCAGAAGGGACCTGGTGTGGGAGAAATCACCACACCAGCATGGCTGCCAAACTGAGGTGCCCCCTGCCTCCTCGGCAGCAGCAGAGGCACAACTGCACACTGCCACTGCTGCACCTCACCTTGGCAGCCATGGCAGCATAGCACTCCCTCCTGTGCTGGGTCCCACCCACTGGGCCATGGAGTTGGTCCAGTGCAGCTGCAGCCCCACTGTAGGTGCAGAAATCTCAGGGGGCCACATTCCCTATCTACCACATCACCTTGGCCCACCTGCCTGCTTCTGCCGCATCACCTCTATTCCCCCTCCCTGTCCCTCCAACACCTGCACCCCCCAGATCCCTGTTTATTGTAACCCCATCCACTGATGTTGCAAATCCATTTGGGGTCACAACCCACAGGTTAGGAACTGCTGTTATAATGCCTTAAAACTCCTTGAATTCAGAATTAAACCCAGAACTGACTTTGAATATTTCTCTTGCCAAAGACAGCTGGAAGGAAGCTCCCAGCTAGTGTCAGTTTTTACTTGTTGTCTTCCTTAGCTTTAAGAGGAAAATGGATCATGAAACACATTTCATCTGCAGACTTTTTAAGGGCTGAGCAAGGACTGTAACTTTTAGCAGTAAGGACCTGTGGTGGGGGGGTCCCTTGAAAAAGGTGAGCAGTGTTTGGAGTTCATGCTGAGCTTTCACTGATTCCTTAGAGGAAGTGGAATCAATAAGGCAAACTATATTATACATGATCTCACATGAACTAAATCCAGATCAAACTTTTATCTCTGGCATTATGTAAGGTTTGATTGCAATATAAACACTTGTTGCCAATATAGCTATTTCAACTTCCAACCAATTTATGCCTCCAAGATTTTTCAGAGAATGATGTGCAAACTTGTACATGGTTGTTCAGTAATGTAACTTGGGGATTGAGGAGGGCACCAGCCCTGGACACCATCTTAGATGGGGTGCCAGAATCACTTCCAACCCTGGCAATCTTTGCCACAGCAGGAATAACCCAGTGCTACCTAGCCATGGACAGGGCCAGACCACAATTTTTGAGGGCCCCCTGCAAGATATAATTTTGGGGCCCCCTGATCCATGAAAAAAATCAAAATTGTGGTTAATTGCAATATAAACTCACTGAAATAAAATAGTTGGAGCCCAGCTGCACACACATAGGCTCCACTGGGGGGGGGGG
>NW_017729022.1:79753534-79760132 GCF_001723915.1 Gavialis gangeticus
TGGGGGGGGGGGGGCAGCACATGCTGGGGATGCCTGGGTTCCCTCCCCAGGGCCAGGGCCAGGGCCGGGGCCAGGCCCAGAGCCAGGGCTGAGGCTGGGGCCAGAGCCAGGGCAGGAGCAGAACCAGGAACTCCTCCCCCACTGAGCCGGGAAGGGGTTCCCTGTCTGCACCGAGTCTTTTAAGCATGGCGCAGGCAGCGGGGGGTGAGCAGAGCACAGCCCCTTAGCTGCAGGGCCCCCTGCAGCTGCAGGTTCTGCAGGATAGGATGGGAAGCCTGGCAGGTGAGTGGAATGGCAGCACCATGAGAAGTCTTTGCTGTGGCAGGCACAGCCTTGCATCCAGTATTGTACCCGGGCAGGGAAGGTGAGTGAACAAGGCACCAGGGTGGCTCCTGGGGAGCCTGTACCATGCCTGCACAGCTGGTGTACAGCAAGCCTGTATCCCAGCGGCAGCAGCCTGAGCCCACACTGCTACAGCAACAACCACAGCAGTAGCAGCTGCTGCTTGAGTGTAAAGAGCAGGGGCAGGTAAGAGTTCATCCCTCTTCCTTCCCCTTCCCCTACTCTCAATGGTCTGCATAATCTACCCTCCTAGCCTGGTCACTTAAGGGGCTCACTATGCCTCTGTGATTATGAACCAAAGTCAGCCTATGTCTAGCAAACAAATATTTCATCAACCAAACAACCCACTACATGAGGTAAACTGATCAATGACATATGGCCTATTGTAAGAAATAACTGTTGTCTGTAAAGTAACAGATGTGGCCATTTTAACAACATATTTTTATTTCTAAGAGGATATGTCTGTGACTTCAGTAGTAGTTATTTCATTGATATATGTATATTCTACAACCCTTAAAAAGGAAACCGAACTTTTTTTCAAAGTGAAGTTTAATGTTATGACAGAAAACATGACAGGAATGATAGGAAAAAGGGCACATGTTGGTACTATAAATTCACCCACATACACAGTGGTATGACATCATGCAAAAGTCATTGTTTGAAGAGTGTTAAGTTGTGGCACTGATTAGCTAATAACAAGAAGTGTTTTGTTTTGCGTTTTAATTTGCTCAAAAATCTGTTGCATCATTTTTCAATGTTTTTCTTCCGTTCTTTTAAATATTCAAAAATGTATTTCTTAGTCAGCTTATCTTCAAAGTAGAATATTCTAAATAATTATAAAATACCTTAATTTGAAAATTATAAACTGAAACATTTTTAAATGTTTGTGATGAATTGCATTGTTAAAAATAAAATAGCCACTAGCTATCACAAGGGCTTATTCAAACTTAGCAGAGCTCCTGCTTTTAGCTATTTTTGCATTAGTCCTGCTCAAATGCTCAAATACCCAGAAATGAAGAGCAGAGTAGATAATGTGGACTGTGCCCTGATGGTTAAGCTTGGTCTAGTTTGGGTCTCTATGATGCAGAATCCTCAAGGTGTGTAGGAATAAGTGAAGAAAAATCACAATCTAGTTGATCTCAACCTGTGTCTGTAAGACAGAAGATAAATATCTTTTTCTTTCCCTCAGTAAAGAAAAAGTCCTGCATTTTATTACTAGAAGAATGGGCTATAAATCAACTACATAAATCACAAATTTTAAACCTTAGCTACATGTTGACATGTTTATTTCCCCAACAGATAGTGCAAGCATTTATTTTTAAAATAGCTGTATTTACTTATGAAGTTTTGCCACTAAAATGGAGAAAACCCATGGAGAGACAAACTCAATTCTGTTCAGGATAGTGGGGAGGAACCCCTTCCCTTCAATAGCTCTGTTTCTTTCAGTTAACAGATTGTCACTCTGCCTGTCTCTGCCAGTTCTTATAGAACAGAAAAGAAATCCTGATCTCTAATGAACTTTTACTCTTGGTAAATTGTCAAGCACCAAATGAGGCAGGAAATGGAAAAAAACAAACAAATCTGGTTCTAAACTGGAGTTGCTTTCTACTTTGGTGGTAAAATACAAAATCCTGTAGAAATGGTTATGGACTTGTTGGAATATGACATCCTTTTCAAAAGAAGTTTATAAACTTGCAGATATAGTCTATTCCAGATCCTCTAAAAATGGGTGTGTTTAATCCAGTGATTTCCCATTTGGATGGCATGGGAGCCTTTCAGGAGTGCCGTGGAGACTGGCCCCAATCAGCCCTATCCCAATACCTGCCCCAGAATCTTGCAGAAAAGCAGCCAGTCAGACTTGGGGTTGCAGAAGCAGCTTGCTCCCTGCTTTTCCCATGCTCTCAAAACTACAGGAGAACTGCAAGGGCAGGTGATCAAATAAATGGAAATGAAGTGAAAACTTGGACAAATAACGAGAGAGGAGTATAAGACCACTGCTCAGGCATGCACGGATGAAGTCAGAAAAGCCAAAGTGCAATTGGAATTGCAGCTAGCAAGAGATGTGAAGGGTAACAAGAAGGGTTTCTGCAAGTATGTTGGTGTTGCCCTGTGGGGTCAGGCCAACTCACAGAATCTCAATATTGCACTGTTAGACAGGAGGGTGTGACACAATTGCACATATACAAACACACAAATCAATTAGGTGCATACACACACACACATACTACCAACTCAGGGACATACACATGCAATCCAGCCTAGGCACGTGCATACCTATCACCAATTCAAGCACATACACTATACACCCCAAAAGTCAGACAAAAATCAGTTGTCCATACCTGCACACTCAGTACACATACACAGATCACTAATTCATATATCATGCACACAATGACATATATATACACATATATACACACACACACTTGCCACCCACCTATACATACACACAGTTAAGTTCCTAACTTGGATGGTACAGTGTGTGTGTGTGTGTCCTTGGGGTACCTGGGATACTTGGGGGAAGGTTAAGTTGAGAGAGAGAGTTAAAGTGTAGGGAGTGAAAGTTGCCAGAACTGGTATTAGAACCGGTGGACTAGAGAGAAGCTGGCTGAGGAACTGAGGCTTGGGTTTACTTAAGATCAAGTGGCCCCAGGGTTACTCGAGGTCACTAGTGCAAGGGAAAGAAAGAAAAAAAAATCCTAATGGCAAGGAGGAAACAGCCAGAAAAGAGAAAGAGACAGAAACCTGGGAGTTTGGGGCTGAAAACTGAGGCAGACAGCTGAGATATTGGTGGGGGCAGATAAGTGGTGGCAAGGAGGAGACAGCCAGGAAAGAAACTGAGGCAGAAACCTGGTTGCTCAGGGGAAAAGGAAAAAGCAGTGGGGGTAAGACAGTGGAAAAGAAACAGGGGGGTTGGAGGCAGAGAGGAGCTCAGGACAGGTGTTGAAGGTGGCAGTGAGCCAGAAGCAGGAGAGGGAGAAATGAGACAGAAGTTAGAGGGTTGAGGAGCAGAGACTGGAGCAGAGCTGAACCATAGTAAAGCAAAACCCAACTCAGGGGTCCAAATAACAGGTTTATTAAACAGACAACACACTACACAGCCCCATGAAGTTTTTGGTTCACAAACACACACACAAGCACTCACAATGGCAGCAGGAGAAAGAGACTCAGTGGAAGGGTTGGAGTCCAGGTAGGGAAGAGAAGCAGAGTCCAAGTCCTTGGTCGAAGAGGGGTTGAGGGGTGATAGCTACCTATCCAGGCTGGAAAGGGGTCCTTGTCCAGTAGGTGTTGTCCAGAGGGGGGTCGCCGGCAGGACCTCTGGGTCGATAGGTGGTGTGGCATAGTGCTGGTCCAGATGGAGAGGGTGTCCCAAGGAGACAGTCCTCACTACCCCTTTTATGGGGCAGACTACCTCTTGATCTCCTATGGGAATGGCCTGTCCAGGCAAGGTCAGTCCTGTTCCAGAGGGCTCCAGGTGTTTGTACTGAGCATGTGCAGCCTTAGCACAATGGTGGGTTGCCTCATCTTTTGTGTCTTGAATGCTGAGGGCTGGGTTGTTGGTGCAGGTATTGGTGTTGATCGTTCAGTCATTCAGAGGGAGCTATTTTTAGACCTACTGTCATTGTCTCTCAAGCACCCTCATTCATCCCCATTCATTCAGGAACCATATTACATAGGAGGGATAGGTGTAAGTCATGGGTTATACAACCGAGCATGGGGATAAGATGGAGGCTTGACATTACAAGATGGAAACTTGACATGACTAATGCTAACTTACATATATGGGACTAAAACAATATAATCAAGAGAAAAAAGTTCCTCATCTTATAATCACATACCAGCAACAATATAATCAAAGTAATCAAACAATATAAAAGCAGTAAAAAAATCAATACAAAACATAATAATTATCACTTATAAAACAGTGAATATCTGTATCAAAGTAGCAGGGTGCTTATTTGCAAAGAGGGGAGAGAAAAATAAAACTTCCTACCTAAAATAAAATGTTAAAGCTTATCCTACATCTTAGCTTACTTATACTTATCTAGGGAATAGAGAGGGAGGGAAAAAGTCAGAAATGGTTGGGAAGGGGAGGGAATGTATTTTAAAATAAATTTTAAAAAAAAGAAAACTGGGGGTTTTCTACATTGGTAGCAAGAGGAAGATCAGGGAAAGTGTGGGTCCCTTTCTGAATGGTGGAGGCAGTCTGGTGACAGAGGATTCAGAAAAGATGAAAGTGCTCAATGCTTTTTTCACCTCAGTCTTCACAGGCAAGATCAGCTTCCAGACTACTGCATCGGGGAGCACAGTGTGGGGAGGAGTTGAGCAACCAAATGTGGCAAAAGAATAGGTTAGGAACTATTTAGAAAAGCTGGATATTTACAAGTCCTTAGGGCTAGATGGGATGTACGTGAGGGTACTGAGGGTGCTGATGAGATTGCAAAGCCATTGGCCATCATCTTTGAAAACTCATGGCAATCAGGAGAGGTCCCAGATAACTGGAAAAGGGCAAACACAGTGCCCATTTTTAAGAACGGGGAAAAGGAACTACAAAACAGTCAGCCTCACCTCAGTCTCTGAAAAAATCATGCAGGAAATCCTCAAGGATTCCATTTCTAAGCACTTGGAAGAGAAAAAGGTGATTAGGAACAGTCAGCATGGATTCCCCAAGGGCAAGTCATGCCTGACCAACCTGATTGCCTTATCAAGAGACCCTTCTTGCTAAACTGGCAGAGGGCAACATCCTAAGGCATAATCAGCATGGGTTTGTTGCTGGTAGATCTTGCTTGACCAATCTCATCTCCTTCTATGACCAGGTGACATATCACCTGGACAAGGGAGAAGAGATTGACATCATATATCTGGACTTTAAAAAAGCCTTTGGTCTGGTGTCTCATGATCTCCTTATGCAAAAATTGGCCAATTGTGGCCTCGGCTACACCGCAGTCTGATAGCTGGGAAACAGGCTCCGAGGTTGGGCCCAGAGAGTAGTAGTTGATGGAAGTGAATCTTTATGGTGTTCTGTGACCACTGGTGTCCCTCAAGGCTCTGTCCTTGAACCGGTTCTCTTCAACATCTTTATCAACAATGTGGACACTGGTGTCAGAAGTGCACTGGCCAAGTTCACCTGTGACACTAAACTTTGGGGCATAGCATCCACAGCGGGGCAGCACAGCCTGCCCTGAGGTGTCCGTGCAGTCGCTGCCAGCACGGAGCCGATGCCAGAGCTGTGCAGCCTGGCACAGCTGTTTGCAGCCTGCCTGCTGCCTCCTGCAGCTGCCCAGAGCCCGGGATGGCTACAAACAGCTGCACTGGGCTCATCACCTCCATGCTAGGAGTGGGGGAGGGACCAGGGCTGCACTGCCTCAGGCCCCTCCCCCACTGCCCACTCTGATGCGCACCTGCACACGCGGGTGTGGAGCTGATGCTGGAGCCCGGCACAGCTGCAAGCCCTGCTAGGAGCAGCCCAGGCTCCAGCAGCTACCCAGAGCCAGGGTAGCTGCTGGCAGCCACAGAGCCTGGACTTTGGCTGGGGGGCAAGGGACAGCAAGGCTGGGGGACAGGGGCTTTGGGTGGGGGGCAAGGGGCACAAGCAGAGCATCCTGCTATGTACCCCTTGCCCTCATTTTGTTTTTCTGCCATGCCAGCACTCCGGCACCTTCTGAGATAGGTAATGTGGTGTTTCTCGGCACTCCAGCCAAAAAATGTTGTCTTTCCCTGCTTTAGTACTTACTTTTGGAGTACTAAAGTACAGCACAGTATGGGTAGTTATTGCACTGTGCACTTGGTGCATAGTTAGATTTTGCTGCTACTTCATTATAGCAGTGCACTATACTGAGGGAGTGCACTGCTATGGCAACATAGCTTCTGATCGCATGTAGACCCATGTGATCACTATATCACCGTAGCATGCTGTTCAGTGATGTAGCACATCATTACATCACCATAGGGTGATGTGTAGATGCACCTTATTTGATGCAAAGACATGAAACCAAGCAAAAGAAAGGAAAAGAGCAATAGAAGGGAATGAGGGGCAGGGGAGAAGCTGGTAGTATGCAATCCTGTAGAACCAGCTGCAATAGTCGTGGCTGCACTTGCCACCTCAGATACATAAATGTTCATGTTAACTAAAGAGGACAGCGGGGTAGAAATAATAATACCATATTTACTCAAATATGAGATGCAGGTTTTTCCCCCAACCAACATGGAAAAAAAGTTCCTCATCTTATAATCACATACCAGCAACTCTCCCCAC
>NW_017729022.1:79760938-79772363 GCF_001723915.1 Gavialis gangeticus
CCCACCCCCGTTAAATACATTGTCTGTCATTAAACTGTTGCTAAAAGCAGCATGTGCTCAGCATGCTCCATCATGGAAACCAGCCATGAAGTTGACTGATTGCAACCTGTGCAAAGCATGCCCATAAAACACATGGCCCATATTGGGTGAACACACTAATGGGAATCTGTTTGTTTGTTTGTCTGCTTTTGTGCGGCTCTTAAAAAAAAACAGGCAGTTACTCCCCCCAGGAGGGAATGAGCCCCAGGCCTGGAGGTGCTGCAATACCAGACCAGCATTTGGAGAGGCTGGAGCAAGCTTCGACACCCTCCCCTGATGCCAGAAAAGCTGATCGGAACCTACTACAAGGCTAGGTTAGTGCAGCCCATCTGAATAAGATATAGTGCCAATTGTGCTCAGCCCCCCTCAGTAACAACTCTTTTTTCAAGACATGGTAAACCACTACATCAAATATATTTTGACTTCCGCATCACACTTTCTTTCCCATTTCCAATGATTCCTGTTTCCTCACCAGCCTTAAATGTCTAGCAAACATCACTAAACTTCTGTATAGGTGAGAGAGACTTTGTTGCCCCTCCCTCAGCCTGTCATTTATGGTTAGTGTGACTCTGCCTTCCATGACATGGTGCTGAACCAGACTGCCCCGCACCTCATCTGCATATAAATTTTTGGAGGACACCAGGACTTGTGACAAAAACACCCAGTTCCAGTCATGAGTGGGGGTGCTAATTAGCACATGGATCCTTCGTTGGCGGGGGGTGGGGGAGGGGGTACCACCATGGCTTAAACCATTGTTGATTCTGCTGGGGCCCAGTCCAATGAACTACATGGTAAATCATAAGCCTTTTGACTTTGGACTGATATCATGCATACTTTATACTACGTATAAGTAGGTACAAAAGTGGTCCTCAACAATTTGTTTATGGAGTACATGTGCTGAAATTTGCAGCCATCAGTGTTAGGACCAATCAAACCCACAGCAGTCTCCTATTCTCTTCTGCAGTTTCTGCCCTCCTCTCTGTCTCTTTCCCTTCCTTACTGTCACACTCAGCTCACTTCCACATTGTGCTTGGAGAGGGAACAGAGCCTGAGCAGGGTCTGACAGTAAGCGGGGACTTCAGGGGTAAGAAGTTGTGGGGGGCAGAGGGCAAGGGGGCCAGCTGACACCCCTCCCCCCCACCATCACAATTTTCCCTACTGTAGCCATGGGAAGAGGGCTAAATTCAAGACAACACTGATAATTAGATTCTACACCTGGAAAAATATAACAAATTTATAATTTTTCCACATATAGATACTAATTATTGGGGGTTGTCTTATATTTAGGGTCATCTTATATTTGAGTAAATACAATGGTGATCATGATGATGATGATAAAATAAGCAATAAAACCCAAACAAAGCATCAGAAAAGGATGGAGGAACAGATACTTGTTGATGAACTTTTAGATCAATAATTCTCAGCTCAGGGTGCCACAAAATTAAAAAATGTTATGGAGGGTATCTCAAGCCTAGAAAGGTTAAGAACTATTGGTTTAATCATAACAGAAATATAAAAAGATGAAAATTATGCAAAAAGCCTATTCTTAATCAACTTTGTAACATTTGAATGACAGAGAGAGTTTTGAAAAAATGATCTTATCTCAGTGTGTTTTCAAACTTATCTTACAGAATCATTTGTCTTTATGCTTTCTTCATTTACTTGTAGTAGCGGCTATAATATATAACAATGAGGTGAGAACAACACAGACTACAGAAATCCCTGCATGTCAGTGAAGGTGCCAAGTTATCTATCTTTGTTGTCGGTATACCATGCATAAACTTGTTATGCCTGAGCCAGTGATTCCTGACACAGTGCTATGGATTGAGATGATGACAAGTGACATCAACAATGTATGTGTAAGAATACAGTGCAGGAGGACAATGCCACAACTCAGATACAAAGAAATGTCAGAGTTGGAAAGCTGGCAACAGTGGCAGCCATAAGAATGGGCAGAAGTCGCATGGTAAGAGGAAGGAGGGTTTGCTACTGGGTATATTGCACCAAGTGAATTGGCAGGCACAGAAAATGAAAGAACAGGAGACCCTCGCCATTTGCAGGTGATATGTTCTTGAGATCCCCGCAAATGGCAAAATCTGTGAATAAGGCACTGCGTTCATGAATGTCATCTGCGTTCATGAACACCATGCCCCCAGTGGCTGGGGGGGCACAGCTGTGCTGGCAACGGTGGGAGCGTGGCAGCAGCAGGAGCCCAGTGGCAGCAAGCACAGAGCTCCTGAGGACCTCCTGTAAGTGTATTAAGATGCGGCATTCACGAATATTTGAAACCATGAATTCCAAACCCATGAATAGTGAGGGTTTCCTGTACATAAAAAGGTTCAAAAGTACCTGGGATTGTTGTGTGATGGTAGGTAGGAGATGCTAAATGTACTGCAAAACAGACTCCTCTTTCAAGCAGATATTGGGACATTAATACGAGACTGTCAAGAGGTTACCATAGATAATAATAAAGCTATCACATGGCCTCAGCTTTCCCGATTTGTACAGAGGCAAATCCAATCCCATTATAAGTCATACAAGGACCCATGCTCTTGCCTGAGTGAAGATAAAGATGTAAGTCAGCTGTGGAGACTAAGCATGATGAATGTTGGGGGTAAGGAGGTGTACTGTGATGATTACTGGAGGGTAGGATTCCGGTCCATTCTTGTCTAGTAGGGCTGTGCAAAGCTTCAGTCCCTGATTCAATTCAGTGGAGATTCGGCCCGATTCAGTGGCTGAATCTCCAAATCCAAACTGAATCAGGAACCCTCTGAATTGATTTGGAGAGATTTTGAAAGATTCAGTGATTTGGATATAGACACATCTTTAAATGTTTTTTCTACATACCTCAAGGTAGCAGATGGCTTATAAATGCTGTGATGCTGGGGCAGATGGAGCATCTCACAGGAGCACAGGGGGGTCCCCAGCACACTCGGCAGCGGATCCGGGAGTGGACCAGAAGCACTTCTGGTCCACTTCTGGGTCTGCCAGGGAGCATGCAGCCCCCCCTCACCCCCGCAACCCCCAGCTCAGTGACTGGTGCCTCCTGGGTCTGGGGGGTGGTACTCATGGTCCTCCCACAGATGATTGCTGAGCTATGGGGTGCAGGGCCCTACCCACACATGCTTGGCGGAGGACCCAGAAGTGAACTAGAAGTACTTCCCATTCACTTCTGGGTTCACTGCCAAGCATGTGCCCCCCCACCACCACCACTCCTGTGGGACGCTCCATCTGCCCCACCATTGCAGCATTCAAGGTATGTAGAAACCAAAGGTATGTAGGCCAAAACTCTGATTCTCCAATCTTCAGATTCAGATCTGGCCAAATCAAATTGGAGAGAGTGATCTGAATCAATTAATTGAATCACTGTCCCCGATTCAGGCTGAATCCAAATCTGAATCAAATACGGCCCATTTCGCACATGCCTATTGCACATGGTGATACAAACTGTTAATCAAATTTTGTAGCTGGAGGAAGAAAATTACTGGGTTGATTATATTAGATGAATTCAAACTAACAGCTCTAATCAACCACTCTCTATCAGACCTGTCATCACACTTGCAAGTAATCCCTGTGAACAGTGAGAGAAAAAGATCACCCAGCACCTAAACTGGTCAATACACAAGTCTTCCAGGCCCTAAGAAAAATAGCCTCCTTTCAATATAAAGAGAAGCTACATCGGAAGGACTGGGGGACATTTTCTTCAATCTCCTGCAGCCATACTACAAAACTGCAGAACTCCTTAGTTACACCACGGTAATTTTTGAGTAGCCTGGAAGAATTTGAAATCAAATGCTGTTTTTACTTGATGAGTGCTAAAAGTGGGTATCTAATAATATCTTCATAAACTTAGGGAATGAAATGTTCCCAGGAAAAGTTAGACAAGCCTGCTTTAGCTTCCCATTCAACACATCCTAGATCCTCTTTATGCCATTTAGGCTGGTGTAAATAGGAATTATGGCTAGAATATTACTTCCCTTTCCTGTCCAAAGAAATACCCTTGGTGTTGCAGGGACTCTGCACTGTCTCCCCATAACCTAAGTGCAAGGAGTATTGTAGACTACAGTGAGGAAAGTCATGGTTCTTATGCCTATCTGATGCAGCACCCCTGCAATACCCATAGAATACCCTTTCCTCTGTGTTAATACTTGAAATAAAAATACAGAATTTAAATCATGATAGAAATACTACCTCTCATTCAAGTTAGCTTCTTTCAGTGTGTCCATTTGGCTTTCTCAGTCCCTAACTACTTTCTTTTATGTCCTCTTGCTTGATTTCCCCTGAAGGTGATGGCCTCTCCTTTGATGCTTTTAGTCCTTGTCTTTTAACCCTTGAATCTCACCATAGAATTCTAGCCTGAAATTTTCGGGGTCATCTGACCTAGAGCTCAGTGTGTTGGGAACCCTATCATAAACAACACTCACTTCTCCCTACTCACTTTTTGTCTTTGTTTTCCTGCATACATATGAGAATACAGTATAACCTCATAAATCCAGATATCAAAAATCTGGAATTATTGAAAATCCAGCACTTTTTAAAACTACAGTCCATTGGAGAGTATCAGCCACCGGTCCTAGAGCAGTGGAGGGGAAAGCTTGCACGCAGTGGCTGACACCGCCATCCACCACCCCGTGCCACTGCTTCACATGCAGCTGCTGCTCCAGGGCCGGGCACCGCAATCCCCTCCATCCCCTCCACCCCACCTCTCTTGGACCGGCTGCAGCTCCAGTTTCAAAAATCTGGAATTTTCACATTTCCAGCAGGTGCTCAATCCTGATTCATGAGGTTATACTGTGTAAGAATTGCCATTTACTGGGTCATATCATAGGTCCATTTTGTCCAGTATCCTGTATCACACAGTGGCAGACAGTGGATGCTAAAAGGCAGAATGAAATGGGTATGGTCAGGGTTTTTTCCACTGTTCCTCTCTCACTTGCAGCCTCCAGCATTTAAGATCTAGTAAGTTCTGACTCAGCAGTTGTATCCCTAGCTCCTGTGCTCAGTAGCTACTGATGCCCCTTTCCTCCAAGAAGTCATCTAATCTCTTTTTGAATCTGGCTAAACTGTCAACTTCTACAACATCTGGTGGCAATGAGTTCCACACTTTATTAACATGCTGTGTGCAAAAGAACTTCCCTCTGTTAGTTTTAAACTTACTACCTACTAGTTTCATTCTGTGACCTCCTAGCTCTTAGAATGAGAGAGTAAATAATAAATCCCTATTTACTTTTCTCAGCCATTTAGTATTTTGTAAACCCTTATCATGTCGCCCCACCCAAGCCTCATTCTTCTAAATGGAATAATCTTAGCTTCTTTAGTCTTCCCTTGGATGGAAGCCCCATCCAGCCCAATCATCCTTGTTGCCCTTCTCTTTACCTTCTCTAGTTCTTCTATGTCCTTTTTCAGGGGTAAGGACCAGAACTGGGCACAGTATTCAAGGTGTGGACACATGATGGCATGATGATACTTTCAGTTTTGGTTACAATACCTTCTTAATAATCATCTGTTTGCCTTGTTGACAGCTGCTGAGCACTGAGCTGATATTTGTAGCAACCTGTCCACAATGATTCCCACATCTTTTCCCTGAGTGGTAACAGCTAATGTAGAGCCCATCACAGTATAGGTATAGTTTGGGTTATTTTTGGCCAGGCACATCACTTTACACTTGCACTGATTTCATCTGCCATTTATTTGCCCATTCACTCAATAGTGCCCGATCCTTCTGTAGTTCCTTGCAGTCTGCCTTGGGCTTTACCACTTTGAATAATTTTGTGTCATCCACAAATTTGGCCACTTTGCTACTCTCCCCCTTTTCCAGATCATTTATGAATATGTTAAACAGCACTGCCATCAACACCACAGGTGGCAAAAACACACTGCTGTCAACATAAACAACACAGATCCCTTTCATCATAATCTTTACATCATAATAGCAATTTGCTTACTTTTCACCAATGCTAAGTTACCTCAATATTGAGCTTAGTTGTAAGTAGTTTTTTTTAAAAGTTATATGCATTAATGCAACAGTGTGAGAGCTGTAAGGAGAATGAGATTTCTCTCCCGTGGAGTTTATTTTATGGCCCTTGAGCAGCCATTATAATCAGATAAAACAGGGCTATGTACTTCATTGAAAAATATTCCATGATGCATTTCCAACTTGTATGAGTGCAAGAGATAAATACATATACAGTATTCATGCTTTATTTGAAGCAGTTATACATTATTGCTACCATTTAGTGTTCTTAGATCCTCATTTATTCTACCATAGATTTGTTAGGGTTTTCAAAGCTGGGCTCATGAAGAAAGAGCTTTTTATATGTGCAGTTAGACTATTTAGGGTATTTAGATTTATAGTATGAAATAAATGTTACTCTTTTTCTTTAAAAACATTAAAGTTCATTCATTCCTGTCCATGACAGTAAAGTAGTAATCATTCTAAGGATGAAGAATGTACAGCTGAATAATTTAAACTATTTAATATTTTTTTTAAAAAACACTAATGGAACAGGTTACACTGAGTTGATTTTTGCGGGGGATCAAAACACAATAGAATATAGAATTGCAATGGGGGGGTAGCCATTGTCAAATATTTTGTCTTCAAGTCCCCTTAATTACGTTGATTTTACATTTTTTTAAACCTGGGGATAGTTGGTTACAGATATTGCAGAATTGGAATAAGCAAAATATACAAAGAGTTCTTCTTGAGGAATAAGAAACCAGACACAAGGAGTTAATGTGGAATAGCTATTCTACACTAAATTCACACCTTAGCTCAGAGGTCAGCAATGTTTCTGCTGCATGGGGCTACCTTAAGGATCTTTAGTCCTAACGAAGGCCTCTTCCAACCCAGCCCCCACAGCCAGAAGTGTAGCTGCAGACACTGCTCTTCACCACCGCCCAGCTGCTACGTGGGTTAAACCTCCACCACTAAAACACCAAAAAAGCCCCCTAGTTCTGTGGATCATATTTCTATTGTTAACATTTCTATTGCTAATAGCTGAAATTAATAGAAAGGGGACATAAGAAAAATGATGGCTGCTGGAGTATGTGACAACAAGGCGAACAGTTCTACAGAACGGTGCTGACTATACTCCCAGAAACCCCAAGGGACTGGGAACAAATAAAGAGGAAGTACAGAATGATTTAAAGCAGGTGCGATTTATTGATTTATGGATTTTTTTTAAATTTTTGACACGTGATTGTATAAAGCTTTTATCATTATACTGTCATTAATAAATTGTCTGGCCCCCACACCCAGAATTTCATGCAAGCCTGAAAATTTAAATTGAAATTAGTTGAAATAAATGTTTAAACATGGATATCCGCTGTCAAAATTATTTTTAAAATAAAAATTGATTACTGCCAAGCCTACTTATTTCATATCAGCCTCTAGAGATTGCTGCTGCCCTCTTGCCAGGTACAACTCCAGTCAGGAATGTTTTATTTGTTAGCTTGTTTATTGCAAGAATTACTTGGATTCAGTTTGCCTTGTATTCATGTGGCTTCTCAAAGAAGAAACACCTTGACAAATATTAACTGCAACTTTCACCTTGCAAATGGCTTTATAACAATCATAACATGATGGTCTCATTTGATTTCTGTCTAGCAATAAGCTTTTAGATGTGGCCAAAGCTGTTGTAAAGTTCCTGTTCCTGGAGTAAAAGACTCTTGTCCTCTGAAAATAGAACATAATCATGAGCTATCATCAGAATCAGATATGTTTAAATTTTAAGCTTCTGTGATCTGAGCTTGCCTAAAGACTCTGGACTAGAACTGCTGTGTGCACAACTTGGCTTTGATAGTGTCATGTTGTCACTGCCTATCAGGATTTTACATTTATGCTCTCTCTCCTGCCTAGAGGGAAAAAAGACTTAAAGGGTTTTTTTTCTTTTTAAATATTTGGATTGGTAGATTTGTTTAGCCTTAAGCTTTTCCTGAGCTGAAGTTGGAGAGATGACTTTTGTTTTGGGTGACTGCTAATTTGGAGAAGGCAAAAGTCTAACAAATAAGCTCTCTATTAGTTCCTTGGTGCCTGTGTGTATCTCTCTAGGTGCTTAAACAGAAGTTAAGGCAGGGAGGCATCTTAGAGACATTAGTCTCTGAGGTTCTGAGAGGCATGAGTTTTTTGTAGGCAACAATCTATTCATCAGATGCTAGGAATGGACTGGCAGAAAGAAAACATCCATATAGAAGGGAAAGGTATAACAGGGGACAGGAGACTGCTAAGAGAGGTAATCAAGGAGATTGATTAGATCAATCAAGAGAGATGGCCAGTTAACATGCTGAGGGACATCAAAGAAAGCAATTAGTCCAAGTAATGGGATAAGAATCCATAGTCCTTGGTGAGAGCCAGGGTAATACAATCCAGTCTGTGGATGATTTCTTGTTCTGCAATTTTCTTTTTGAATTGGGTTTTACAGTTTTGTTTTTGGTTTCGTTTAAGGATAGGTGCTCTGGGGTCAGTAATGGAATGTTAAAGAGTTCTGCCACAGGCTTTTGTGTGTTTAAATGTATGCCCATTCATTTTTTTAAGTAGAGACCAATATACACACCAGTGGGGTATGGTAAGCAAGTGAGGGGTTTTTGACATTAGTGGAGGAGCAAATGAATAAATCCCAGATGTTATATTTTGAATTGCTCTGTACAATGATGTTATAGTTATTATTGATCATGGGGTGGGGGTACAACTAACCTCTGGATCTGTACCAAGGCATGATGACTTGGCATGAACTAAAGTTAAGTTACCAGTTGCTAGACAACTGTTTGCAATTCAGGAACTGGCTGTGAGCCAGAAAAGACCTGTCCTCCAAAGCTAGAGATATTCATCATTTTCCAGGAGAGGTTGAAGGTCATTTAGTGATGTGCCCAAGAATTCTGGGGTTGTAAGTGAGAACCAGAGAGCTGCTGTTCTCCTTGTCATGGGACTGGCATTGTAGCAGGTCAGAGGAGGGTCTGGGTTGATCTGAGCAGCTGGAGTTTAGGGGTTCTTTTGTAAATGTAGGATTTTTTGTGAAAGATCCCTCAGGTGTGAATACCAGTCAGTGAGACCAGAACAGGTTTGAGTGTAATGTCGATCAGTAACTCTCAACCAGGGGTCTACAGTATCCTGGGGTGTCATGAGACCTTTTAAGTGTGCCACGGAGTACAGCGCAATATTAGCATTGTTAGGTGTGAAAGCATCTACACACAATTAGCAAGACAAACCCAGAGATTTCAAATAGGCATCCATAGCATCAAAAACTTCTTGACTTGTTGTGGTCTTTCTGAACTCTTTGAACAGAAGAATTACTCTGTTGTTTTTCCATAGTCGAAAAATGAAAGAAAGCTAAGAGCTGGCATTTACTTGCCAGTGGTGCCTTGAATCTAAAAAGTTAAGCACCACTGGTGAAGACAATGAATATAGTTGTATACTAAGGATAAAATCTGGTCGCGTGGAGGTAACTGTAGCAGTCAGTTGGTTTCTGGTACAATGTGGTACTGACATGACTGATGCAAAATTTCACAGTGGTATCCAAAAAATGAAGTTGCTAGGCAAAGTACTCAAAGGTCAATTTGATGGAATGGTGGAAGCTGGTAAAGAATATCTCTAGAGATGCCATTCTCTGCGCCCATGTGATGAAGATATCGGCAGTGTATCTCAGGTGTAGAGATAGGAAGCTGTGAGGAAGCAGACTTCAAGATCTGTCATAGATGTATTGGTGTGTTGGGAGATACTGGATACAGAGATGTGATGACCATAGTAGCAAATATGGATTTTGCTGCGAGATTGTCAATGAAGTCTTGGTTCCTGAGGAATCTAGGGTGTTCCTCAAATAGCTGGCAGCTCCAATAACATAAGGAAATAGAAGAGAGTTAACTTAGCCAGATACTCCACTTGGGATGCTGCCAGTGCCATAGACAATGGGGCATCTTGGGTTGCCCACTTTGTGGATCTTAGGTCAGACAATATTTACTCAAATAAGATGACTTCCAGTGTAAGATGACCCTCCCTCCCAGCCCCAGACCTTGAAGCATGGCTCCAACCCAGCCCCATAGCAGCAGCACAGAACCAGAACTGCTATCCCAGCCCAGCCCCATAGTGTGTTTTATGTTGTAAGAGATGCACATTGCATTGCTGTTTTCACCCTTTGCACTATAGTACACATAACAGCCTAATTCAATCTAGACATAGAAATAATGTAGCTGCTTGTCCAATAATAAATTATGCATGTACTGTTTATACTTTTTCAGTAACTTTTGTCTCTGATGGTTACTTACTATTGCCTATATACCCTGGAATCTGGCTTAATCGACTGAGTTATTAGGTCCACTAATGTAACCTTGAGTTGCTATTGTTGTCAATGTTCCAGTTAGTTCTGGTCCCTAGCTCATTCTGTGACCACCTCCATTCAACCATGCATGATTCCAAAGAATCCAAATATACAGAAATTGTATATAGTGGCTTCTGTGGAGCTAGAGAAGGCTGGGAATATTTGTTGTTGGACTAGAACAATTTATCCTCTAAGACTAATATCCTGTACATTGTGCTACCATACTTCCTATTTTCCTGTTGTACTGTGATGTTTTACTAGTAAGATGATAAAATAAACACCTAATAGAGTTTTTAAATGTACATTTTTTCATAATAATTTCCCAATAAATAATAAAATATAGATCTCTGTAATATTATTTGGCTGTGTCAGCAGCCTTTCTTTTTAAAAAAAATCTATTTCACATTATGAAGCATGGAGGATTCTGAGCATTTTCTTTTAAATCTATTTTTCACTTGAATTTGATTCTGGTTTATAGTGTTCTTATCTGTTTACAGTTTAACTATATTGTCTTTTTCAAGAGAGATAAAGAATTGGCTTTTATCTTTAAAAAAAATGTCATGCTCTGAGTAGTGACAATAAAACAAAAAAATTATAGGACTTTAGAAAAGCAAATTCAAATAGGTAATTTTGATTTGTACAAATGATTACTAAGTCTCAAGACCTAATCTGAATGAAAAGTTTGACAAAAGAGTTTGACAACAGTTATATAAACTTGAGACAAAAATCAAGAACTCAACAGAGAAACTGCTGTTCAGTGATTGTTTATTGCATATATAAGGTATGGAATCTGGTGTCTGCTCAGGTATTCCGAATTCTTATGATCATTGGGGACTCAGAAGCATTGCTCCAAAGCAAAGACTTCATCCACAGCCTTTATTATCAGTTAGACCAGTTCTAGCATTATTGCAAACAGCTGGCAATCAACAGAAATCTGGCAAAACTACAATACCCATCCCAACAGGCTCTGCTGCCTCCCTGGTCTCAACTATCTTATCCTGTTGCAAACTAGGCGATGAATGGTTGGGCTTCTGGGACTACCAAAGGTTTAAGGCCCTTTCAGGTGCCAGTGTAGG
>NW_017729022.1:79777363-79779411 GCF_001723915.1 Gavialis gangeticus
GCTTCTGGGACTACCAAAGGTTTAAGGCCCTTTCAGGTGCCAGTGCAGGCAGCTTTCATTCTTCAGAGAGTGGCAGTTTCAAGCAAACACATATATAGGGCCCTTTTGCCAGGATCATATACCTACTTCCTGACTCACTTTTTAACATCCATTAGAATTACAATCTTTTTTTTTTTTTTTTTTTTTATCAGAAGAGAGGCTTTGTAATCACAGAATAATGTTTCCATCTATTTAGTTGGTCTAATAAAAGACATCACATTTAAGGACATCACATAAAGGACATCACATCCTTGTCCTTCTGTAATCACAAGGCCTTACTACTGTACAGGTGTACCCTTTCAAATGTGCTTCAGCATGGGCTTTTAAAATAATCTAGAAACCTACCAATGCTTCAATCACAATAAAATACATTCTAAAAACCTACATATTTTGGCATTTGATTTTGATTTTTTGATCATGGAAAATCAGAGCTCCCCCTGCCCCTTCATATGGGTCCAGCTGCAGCTATCCTCCCTACTGCTTTGTGGTGCTGAGTAGACCCAATATGCCAGTGCCCTGCCCTACCCTGCCTATGCCCTTGGCATTCACTCCCAAGCAACAACCCCTTCCTGCTGACCCACAACCCCCACTTCCCCCCTTCCAGCCCTGCCAGAGGGGAGGCCCAGCTGCCAGGGTTATGGGACCCACTGGCTGCATCCTGCCTGCTCTCTGCCTTGCAGGTGACAGCCACAGGTGGCCAGCAGCTCCCAAGCCCTGGCTGCTGCATGTGGGAGGCAGGGGCTGCTGCAGCCAGAGCTGAGGGAGGAGCGCAGAGCCTGGGCCCACCCCACCCATCAGAGCAGAGTCAGTGTGGGGAGAATGTGGGCTGCCCACTGTGGGGCTCAGGGCTCCCCTCCTTGTTGCCATTGCCCTGGGGGCCTCCATAGCCCAGTGAGTAGGATCCAGCTCAGGAGGGTGGAGCAGGGCAGGGACACTCAGTGTTGCCACTGCCACTGCTGGAAGCCCTGCGTCAGTCATGCCACCATGGCATGGCACCCCCACCTACCTAGCATTAGGGAGGTGTGCCCCCCCCCCACTGCTACTGGGTGGGCAGGGGGTGCCTCACCTTGGTGCTGTGGCTGGGATGGGGCTCCCGGTGGCAGTGGTGACAGCGCCAAGTACTCTTCTCCCCAATCCGCTCTCCCATGCTGGGTCTTGCCTGCTGGGCCACAGAGGCAGCCTCTGCCCAGTGCTAGTCTGAGCAAGCTGCAGCCCCATGCCCTGCACCCTGCTGTCCATGCAGAAATTGGGGGGGGCATGTGCCCCCCATACCTCCCCCAACACATCACCAATGAGCATGACCAGACAGCTCCCAAGTCCTGGACCTCCAACTCCCTATCCTCGTAAGTGCAAGGCAGAGGGTCAGGTAGATAACAAGTTTATTGGAAACACCTTGTTCTGGTATGAAAAAGCTGATCAGGAAACTGTAAGAGGGATGCTGACTCATATAAGCTCCCTCCCATACAAGCAGCAGTCTGATGCAGCAGATTGCAAGAGAGTGCTGCAGTGACTAGCAGAAGGGAGAGAGTAGCTTGTCTGTGCCTAAGATAGGCTGGAACGTGATACAGACATTACCAATGGACTCCAGCAGTAAAGTTGGGAAGCGGCAACCATGATTTAGAAGGACTATGCATCTCCTTGAGTCAGTAGACTGACATTTAGGAGTGGATCCAGTGGGCACATCCCGATGAGCATGCACATGCCTCTTGTAGCATCTCAAACCCATCTGAGATGCTGCAAGAGGCACACTGAGAATAAAAAAATGTTCCCCTCACTGCATATTTGCAGCACAGGCTCAAATTTTGATACCTGGATTTCCAGGTATCGAATAAAAGCACTGCAAAGAAAAGCAGTGCAGCTTCAGAAACTCCAGAGACTCTGAGGCATCCAGCCAAACATCTCTGTGGTGCCCCCTGCTGCCCTAGCACGCTTCCTTTATGTGCAAGCAGGAGTGGCACAAGGCTGTGACCCAGGCACTATCCCCAGTAAGGGACTGAAGCGGGGGGGGG
>NW_017729022.1:79779739-79798254 GCF_001723915.1 Gavialis gangeticus
AAGGGACTGAAGGCGGGGGGGGGAGGGGGGGAAAACCGTGCATGTGTTGGGGTTGTGTGAGAGTGGGGAGGCTGTTCAGGGGGCGTGGGTCCCTTGCAGGACACACAGCTCTTCCCTGCAGGGCCCCAGCCCCCCTCCCTCACAAGACCCACAGCTCACCCGTGCAGCAGCAGCAGCAGCAGCAGCTGTGGGGTGCTTAGGGCCCACTGCAGCCAGAGCCCCCAGTGTTGTGGTGTGGCCCCAATCACCTCAGAGCTAGTACCACTTGTGCCACCTGTCACGGGACCAGCCCAGCTCAGGTGGGGACACATGTGTGCCATGTGGGGGGGGTGCCCTGTGTGGGGGGCTGTGGGCCCTGTGGGAAGAAGCTGTGGGCCCTGTGGTGGGGGGGAAGTCCATGTGCTCTGAGGGAAGCTGCACCCTGTGGGGGGGTAGGGGACCCACTCACACATCCTCCCACACCCACAGTCCCCCCACAATCTACCCACAACACCCACAGCCCCAAGCCATTCCCACAAACCCCTCATCCATATGCCCAGCCACAAACCCAAACCTCCGTACAAGCTGCATACCACCTCCACAAGCTCTCTCAACTCCCCTCTCCCCTCCAAGTTGCTTTCCACTTGTAAATATACCAGTAAAACACCACCCTCTCTATATATAGTGGTGCTTCTTTTTGATAGCAGAAGACGACTATTTGGGGTATTTTAATGAGAGAATTTAGGTTTCTTATCAGAGAATTTGCAATTCATAAAATAGGGAACACCAGGATCTCTGCTGGTGAGACAAGTGGTGAGACCCATTCAGAGGAGCCTGTCCAGGGTCAGCACTGG
This sequence comes from Gavialis gangeticus, assembly GCF_001723915.1. Lineage (NCBI taxonomy): Eukaryota > Metazoa > Chordata > Crocodylia > Gavialidae > Gavialis > Gavialis gangeticus. The sequence continues at coordinate 79,780,573 of NW_017729022.1, forward strand.
GGATCCAGCTGGAGGGCCAATGAGGTGGCTGACAGTTCAAAATTGGCCACCACCAGGAACACATCTTCTGGGTGAAAGCTGCCCAGATGACAGAGTGGGGGCACCCCATCTGGGTCTGGCAGAGGCGCAGTTTGGGGCCGCAGGTCCAGGGGGGAGGATTTTTTCACGGGTGGCAGCAGGTCAAAGCCAGGCAGTAGCCCCCACTGCCAGACTGCTTCAGTGGGTAGAGGGTGCAGCAGCCACTCCAGGTTAGGGCTGCTTCAGCAGTCCAGCTGGCAAAAGAAGTAGTGTCCCCAAATACCAAGTGACCAGGCCTCAGAAGCCAGTCTATTTGTGACACTCATACCATAAGCCCTAAGGCCCACCTAGCTAACTAGTAACCCCATGTGGGGCTAATGCGTGAGTAGCACAACTAAATACTTGGGACAACTAATGAAAAAAAACAGGATAGGAGTGTCATGTGGGTAAAAGGGTCAAAATGGGAAAATAAGTGCACCTAAGGGAGACACCAAGCAGAGGCCCCCGGGTTACACCCACTGGTCCTCAAAGGCATCCAAGAAGCCAATGGATGCCACCCACTGGTGCTCTGCCTGGAAACGTACACAGACAAGTGAGAGGAAAGTGGTCCTACAGTCTCTGGGCACCTTCCTGGCCAGAGTCTCCTTCCTGCTCAAGTACAGGGCCCACTTGGCCAGGGCCAGAAGGAGGTTGACCAGGAGTTGGTGGGGCCACAAATGGGGTGACCAAAACAAAAAGGTGGGGGGTGAAATTCAACCAGAACATCAAGAGAATGTTCTGGAGGTGGAGGTGGAGGGTCCTGGGTGGAAGTGGAGGCACACTCTAGGGTCATGTGTACCAGGGTCTCCCTCTGCCTGCAGAAGGGGCAGGAGACCAGGGTATCTATGAAGCTCGCCACATACATGCCCATGGTGACAGCTTCATGGAGGAGCCACCAGATGAGGTCCCCAGTGGCTTGTGCGATGAGGGTGGAGTACAGACTCAGCCACTGGTGTGCCCCAGCCATGCCCTCGCTGAGCAGGTCCAACCACTTGGTGACTGGGCAGGACATGAGGGTGGCATAACAGACAGTGCAGTGCACAAGTGTGTAGAGGTGGTGGCGATAGATGGTGGAAAAACAGACTGGCCTGGTGTCCTCCAGCTGGCTCAAGTGGTGGAGTGGGGAGTGCCATGAGGCTGGGCAAGGCACTGACCCCACGACAAACTCTGGTGGCCTGGAGGACATGGTGGGGGGGCAGGGACCGCTACCACACAGTACCTGGTCAACAAAGGCAAGAGCGTCTGGAGGTAGGGCAGATTTCACCCTCTGAACCAGGCGGCAGCTTACACATGTCATAGGTAGACCCGTGCACTAGGCCAGCTCAGCAGGGTCCATTCACTCATAGATTTCATAGACATTTGGGCTGGAAAGGACCCTGGAGTATTATCGAATCCAGCCCCCTGCCCCAGGGGAGGAAGTCAGCAGGGATCATAGGACCCCAGCAAGATAAACATCCAAGCATGTCTTGAAGATGTTCAAAGTGGGTGCTTGAACCACCTCCGGCAGCAGTCTATTCCAACCTTGGGGGCTCAGACAGTAAAGAAGTTCTTCCTTATGTCCAGCCTGAATCAGTCACAGAGTAGTTTATGACTGTTCCATCTTGTCACCCCATGGGGCACTCTGGTGAACAGTCATTCGCCCAGATCCTGGTGGTCACCCCTGATAAACTTATAGGTGGCCACCAGATCACCCCTGAGCCTGCGCTTTTCCAGGCTGGTGAGTCCCATGGCTGTCAGCCTCACATCATAAGGTCTGTTTTTCTGACCTCTGATCATGCGTGTGGCTCTCCTCTGCACCCTCTCAAGCTTCTCCACATCCTTTTTGAATTGTGGGGCCCAAAACTGGATGCAGAACTCCAGCTGTGGCCTCGCCAAGGCCGAGTACAATGGGAGAATGATGTCCTGGAATTTGCTTGAGAAGCATCTACAGATGCAAGCAAGTGTTTTGTTCACTTTACTAGCTGCAGCATCACATTGAAGGCTTATGTTCATCTTGTGGTCAAGCATGACCCCCAAGTCCCTTTCATCTGTAGTGCTAACCAGCATAGCACTGCTGAGCCTATAAGCATGCCGCGGGTTTTTCCTCACAAGGTGGAGAACCTTCAATTTTTTGTTGTAAAACACCATCAGGTTCTCATCCAGCCATTTCATGAGCCTGTCAAGATCTTCCTGGAACACCCTCCTGTCCTCAGGTATGGATGCCTTACCCCAGAGTTTGGTGTTGTCAGTGAACTTGCCCAGTCCACTTCTGACACCAGTGTCTACATCATTGATGAAGATGTTAAAAAGTATAGGCCCTAGTACAGAGCCTTAAGGAATCCCACTGGTCCCTATCGTAGTACAGGAGGTCTCCAATACGGGTGACACCAGCCAGGATAAACCTCTGTCACAACCAGGGTGCCTCTGCCATCAGCATGTCCAGCTGGGGCTTCCAGAGGAGGGGCTCAATGAGCAGGTTGGCACCCTAGGCGACTGTTTCAGGGGACTTGGAGGTGGACACCAGCCTCCAGAGCCAGAGGAGATCCTGGTAGAAATCTGGCAACCCTCACAGATCCTGCAGAGAGAAGTCCTACAGGCTGAGGAGCTGCCAGTCATATCAGAGCCTCGGGAAGTGGTGGAGGAAAACACATCCCAGGTGGCCCCATGCCACATGGCTACCAACACCATATAGCAGTCACTGCAGGCCTGAAGGCAGAATGCCAGGACCTCACTGTGCAGGCAAACCAGGCCCTGGCTGCCCTGCCGCAAGGGGAGGCTCAGGACCTCTGCAGTGATCCAGTGCCATCCTGGCCAGAAAAACACCAGCGCCCATCTCAGGACCCCAGATGGCACAGGCAGGGTGTGTAAGCAGTGGCAGAGCATGGACAGGACCAGCTGGTTCAGCACCAGCACTCTCCCATGCAGGGAGAAACATCTCAAGAGCCCTGCCCGTGCCTAGAGCCTCTCAAGCACCCTTGCCTCCAGCTAGTGCCAATTCTTCAGTGGGGAGGGGTCTGTGGGAGACAGGTAGACCCCCAAGTAAAGCAGTGAGCCCATGCTCCAGTGGATCCCATGGAGTGTGGGTGGGAGTGAGCCTGCCACCTGTCACCCACTGCCAGGCCAAAGCTCTTGACCCAGTTGACCCAGGCAGAGGAGACCACCAAGTACAATGTCTGGCAGGCCTCCACCTGCACCAGGTCACCCAAGTCCTGGACCATGAGGAGTACATCATCAGCATACACTGACAGGACCAGCTGTGCCACCGGCTCCCAGAGCATCAGCCCTGCCAACTGCTTCTACAGGAGAATGAGGAAGAGCTCCAGGGCCAAGGCATACAGCTCACCTGACAGCAAGGATCCTTGATGCACCCCTCTCCTGAACAGGATGGGCTCTGTCAGGGTCCAGTTGATCTTGACCAAACAATCTGCAGAGGCGTACAGCACCTGGAGAGCCCACACAAGGCAGGGCCCAAAGCCAAAGGCCCACAGCGTGCCTGTAAAGTATCCATGATCCACTCTGTCAAATGCTTTCTGCTGGTCCAGAAATAGTAGGGCAAAAGACAGGCCCTCCTAGCGTGCTACCTCCAGGAGGTCCCAAACCAGGTACAGGTTGTCGGAGATGGAACGTCCGGGCACCATGTATATCCAGTTGGGATGGATCACATCTGTCAGCACAGACCACAAATGCAGCGAGATGGCCTTCACTGCCACCGTGTAGTTGGTGCAGAGGAGGGACATGGGACGCAAGTTCCTCAGGTCATGGGGACCCCACTTCTTTGGCAGGAGGGTCAGTACAGCCCTCCAGCACCACAAGGGGAGTTTCCTAGTTCCCTTGGATTTGGCCCAGACTGTGACAAGGTCCAGGCTGAGGATGTCCCAGAAGGCACAGTAGAACTCTGCAATCAGCCTGTTGATGCCTGGTGCCTTGTTGCCAGGCATCAGGTGGAGGGCAGCCAAAAACTCAACCAGAGTGAGAGAAGCTTCCAGCCAGTCCTAGTTGCCCAAGCTGACCTCCAGAAGTCCCTCTTACAGGGTCTGACAGGCTTCGGCTTCAGTTGGATCCAGGGAGAAGAGCTCTTCATAGAAGGACCACACGCACTGGCACATCTCACCTGGATCCATGAGGAGGGTGCTGTCAGCCACCAGAAGCAGGTGATGTACTTCTTGGCCCCCTGCCTCCTTTTCAGGGAATAGAAGAAGTGGGAGTCACAGTCCATCTCCCAAAGGAACTGGACGCATGAGCGGACAAACACACCACAGGCACAGTGGTCGTCCAGAGGACGAAGCTCTTCCTGCCTCTCCCAACACTTTCCACAGAGGGACGGGTTGGTTGGGTCAGTGGCCAGGCACTTCTCCAGCTCTACCACTTCCCACTCAAGCTGCTCCTGGACCACCTCCCTCTGCCGGGTGTGCCCCTGAGTGTAGCTGCAGCAAAAGAGCTGGATGCGCTCCTTCCCCACATCCCACCATCTCTGAGCCAAGAGGAAAGCTGCCAGTTGCTTGCACCAAGCCAGCCAGAACTCTTGGAAGGCCTCCCACATCCTCCAGCAGACTGGCATTGAAAGGCCAGTAGGCTGACCCTGGACAGCTAGGTCCCAGCGTGGCCTGGGCCCACACAAGGTGATGATCACTGAAAGGGGTCGGCAAGATGCCAAAGGAGTGGGCCTGGGCAAAGTGCAGCAAAGAGATTAAACCCAGTCCAACCAGGAGTGACATGCCTGCTCCTCTCCCACCCTCACATAGGTGAAGGCGGTGGGGGGGAGGGGAATCGGTAGGGTGACAGGCATGACAGACATCCACCAGGGAGTAGTCAGTCAGGGTCTCCCTGAGGACACCCACAGCAGCCTCGTTCAGCTCCCTGCCTGGCCTCTCTCGTGTGTCTAGGGTGACGTTAAAGTGCCACATGGTGGAAAAAAATCCACCAACTCCAGGTCCCTTGCAGGGGCGTACACATTCAAATGGTTCAGGAGCAGACCACACACCTGGACCCAGAGGTGCAGCAGGAGGACCGGCACCACCTCAATGTTCTGGAGACCCTCCGCCTGCAGGCCTGGGGAGAACAGTGTGGCCACCCTGCAAGAGGTAGCTAAGAGGTGACTAAAAAAGACCCTGCCTCCCCACTCCAGCTGCCAATTAGGCTCACCGGCTGGAGTCATCAGGGTCTCCTGCAAGAATATCACCGGGTACCCTCCCTCCGGAAGGAAGGAGAGCACCCAGCATCTCCAGAGACCCTTCCTGCAGCCATGGATGTTGAGGGTCGCAATCTTAAACAACCTCATGGCTGGGGGGCTGGAGTAGATGGTCCAGCAGGAGCCTCACTCATCTCAACGCCTGGTGTGGGGCCCACTGGCTCGCGTAGCCCCCTCCCATATATATAGAGGGCATCTATGAAACTGTAGGCCTGCCTATAGATCTGGGCATTGCAGCTTTTGGGCCCCTTGCCTTCCCCCACCAGTGCCCTCACAGTGGAGAAGACACTGTCAAAATCTCCCCAGCAGGCCAAGTGAACTGTACCTTGCTGGTGGACCAGCAGGTGTATAGTCACAATCAAGAAATGCAAGTAGTTCACCCCAGGGGACCACCGGGACTGAGAGGTCTGCAGGCTCCATGCAGCCTGCTGGTTCTCGGGTGTCCTCCTCCTGGTCCTGGGGCTCAGCAGCCTCCTTAAGCACCATCTGAGCCCCTCGGTCTGCTAAGACCCTGGACTCTGGTTGTGATTGGGAGAATGCTGCAGCCCCTTGGGACAGGGGTGGGGCTCCTTCACAAGATGGTGGGGTAGAGCTGGAGCCCTGGGGGGTCTGTGCAGGGTCCCTGACAATATCAACCTGTTGATTAAGGGACCCCACCAAGACCCACTCTGGTGCGGAACTACGGGGCAAGCTGGAGGTGAGGTTTTTCTGGGAGGAGGAGGGAAGAGACCCATAAGGCACCAAGGTAGCTTTGGTGTCTGCCTCAGGGTCCTGGGAAAGGGGACCCCTCTCCCTCAGGACTCACCAGGGTGAACCCCAGGACCTCTGTATCCCCCAGATCAGAGGGAGGAGGCTCTGCTGCATGACCTTCCTTTGGGTAAGCCTCAGCCTCAGCACCCGTGGTCTCAGGGGGTAGGCCCTGGTCAGCAAAATGAGGGGCTTCCTCCATGGGCTCCTGTTCAAGACTGTCTAGCAGCCCTGAAACCTCCTCCACAGGGATCATCCATTTGATCTTTCCCAGGGGCAGGGTATCAGATGCAGCAGGGGAGCCCCCCGGAGGCTGGGCCACTCCTTCCCACTGTGTGGTGGTCTTGGGTGGGGAGGAGTCCTCTTCCATGTCAGAGGGCTCCAGTTACACCCAGGCCTTCCTCTTGCCTTTGCGCCCAGAGGGGACCTACATCCACTTAGCCATTGGGTGGTCCTCAGGTAGACAGGCTCCAGTAGGAGAAGGTGAGGATTGGGGGGGGTGGGGCAGCTATGACAAGGGCATGATTAGCGGCAGATGATCCCTGCTCCATCTCCCCTTGGTTGCTGCTGCCCTTCCCAGGACTCCACCAAACTTGGTTGGGGGGGCAGAGTCTGTTGAGCTCACAGGGGGCTTGTAGTTGTGGCTGGGGTGCTGGGGGAGGGCTATGGGGGGAAGGGTGCTGGTGGTACAGGCACCCCTTTTGCTAGTGGGACCCACAGATGCCCTCCTCACCTGGCCCACGAGGCACTCATAATGCAAGTGCCACAGAGCACAGCACTGGAAGCACCACAGGTCCCCCAGTGTATAGAGAATCCTTACCAGACCCCCCTGAAAAGGAATTGTCCTGTGCATGGCTGTGGTTCCCCCCTGGGGGGCCATGTTGGTGGGGCCAGGGCTAGGGCCAGGGACAGGCTGAGTGGGTGTGCTAGCTAGTGTAGTGCACCTGGTCCCCTCAGGTGCTGATGGTCTAGACTTGGGGGCAGGGCCCTTGCCCTTCCCACCTCCAGCTGTGGAGGAGGCTGAAGAGGAGCCCTTCCCACTATCCTTGCCCTTGGTCCCTGATGATGGGAGAGGGGGGTTGGGAACCCCTCCAGGGGCAGCCTGGCCAGGGGAGACCCCCTGGCCCTGTTGGCTCCCTACCAGAGTCCCACCTGCCCCTGCATCAGAGGTTGGAGGCTGCAGGGGCATGGGATCCTCCCCCATAGTAGGGGCTGCAGGAAGTTCTGTGGGGGCATCTGCCCCTCCAGAAAGTTCCTGCCCTGCCACTGTTTCAAGTGAGGGCAGGGAAGACTATAAAGAAAAACAAAATATCTAGTGGGGCTGGTGAATCTAGTAGGGGCAGGCTAGGCTTGTGGGGAAGAAAGGGTTAGGGAGGAAGGGGACTGAAGCTCACTGAACTACAGCCCCAAAGGAAAAAAAAACAGGAGAGCTATGCTTTGAGAATGTTGAGGAGGGGGAACATATACACACACACACAGGCTGGGGAAACTCCAGCGGGCTTACTCAGCCACACAACAGACACCAGGGCAGGGGGAGTGGACCACAGGACTTACCACACAAGGGCAAGAACACACAGGGAAGGCTGCTGAGGTAGATGTAAAAGATGGCTGGAGTGGTGGAGGGGCTTTGTTTGTTGAAGTTCTGTCCAGGATCCCCTCAGGCCTCCAGCCAGGTGCTCAGCAGCAGAGCAGTAGACAGGAAGACAAAGCAGGATTGGATGCAGTGAGGTAGCTGTGGGGGAAGGCAGGAGCAGTCAGTCAATTAGGGAGTAATCCAGTGCAGGTGTGGTGTCAGGTGGCACAAAGTAGTGCAGGAGGGAATCTCTCTCTCTCCTGAGAGGGGGCAGTGGAAGAACAATAGCAGCAGCAGCAGTAGTGATGGTAGATGTCCAGTTTAACCACTCAGGGTGTGCTTCTGGTGAAAGTGGAGGTGAAGGTGGGTGTTGACCTGCCAAGGCAGCTGGAGCAGGCAAGGCACCATTAGGCTCTGGCAGTGATAGTGGGGGAGGGGCCCTCAGGCAGCACAGGCTCCCTCCCCAGGCTGCCCCCCAACTGTGGCTTAGCAGAGGGCTGGGCAGCAGGCTGGAACAGGGGTGCAGAAGCTGGGGTGCGGTGCAGTGCAGTGGGCCCCAATGCAGGAAGGGGTGTGACCAAATTGCTCCCAAAAGCTCTGAGACTGAGCCAATGGCTAGCGGTAGCCAGAGGTAGGAAAGAGTCTGTCCATCTTCTCCCCAGAAGCTCCTGAGACCAAGCTAACAGCAACAGCCTGGGACAGGAAGAGGCATGTCCAACTTCTTCTCAGAAGTTCCTGAGAGCAAGTAGCCATGCTGATATGAGCTGCTCACTAGGGCAGGTTTTTATACTGCTGGACCCAGCCTCTAGCTCCCTCCGGCTGTAGATCCAAGAGGAGCTGGGCAGGATTATTTTGCCTCAAGTGGTACAATTTGCTCCACACCAAAGTTCATGTCCAGGCACGTGCACTGGGTCAAAAATCCCCAGCTCAAATTTGTGCCGCTCCTATTTGAGCTGCTGCAAGTGCATGTGCCTGCATGTGTGGACATGGCAGTATGTGTAATAGCCTGTACTGTAGTCAGAAGTCTTGCTCTATTGCTGTAATTTAGTCCAGTGGTTTGAATTTGGGACTACTGGGAAGGCAGAGGTCCCAGCTGGGCATAGAACCAGAGAGTTCAGCCAAAAACAGGGCAGAAAGACCAGCCAGAGTGTCACCGAACAGAGTGGAACTAGGGGCATCTGAGAGAGACACCCCATAGCAAGAGGTTGCAGATAACCCTCCAGGGGCTGAGGGAAAAAGGACTATGATGACACAGCATGCTCCTACACCGCTCAGATGAGGGGTCAGGAAGTAAGAGTGGTGAAGCCTTGTAGAGTGGGGCTTGCCCTATGGGCCCAGACAGAAGGCAGTGCCAGAGAGGAAAAGGGATCAGACTATAAGCAGGCAAGATCTGGACGCGACACTGATATGCTACAAAGATGTCTCCTTAAATAAAACTCGAGCTTGAAGAGGAAAGGAATCCCACTGGGTAGACAGATATATCTGCTTGTTTCTCCAAGCCATCGTAAGCTCATGTAGACTTCTCCCATGAGAAACATCAAAGACATGGCAAGACAGTAAGGAGCGCAAAGGTGGGCAAAAGGCCACTGGAGGACAGACAGATTCCACTCCTAATGCCCATGAAGGGACTACATAATCCACTGCTTATTTCAGATGCAATAATGCATAATGTCTTTGTCACTGAAAATGAATTGAAGTCTAATATAAATCATAAGATTAAAAGAGAAATCTACATTATATCAGTCAGGTGAAAAAGCTATAAATATGCACCTGAGGCACTGTAGATTTAGATTCCTATACAGGATACAAGCACTTTGTTCTTAATCTTTAGCAGAGCAATACCAGAGTTTCTGCTTATGAATATGTATTATCTATAATATAAGCTTTTTTGCATAGGAAATTTGACTTAATTTTGTGGTAGGAGCCAGCTTGCATCTGTAATTATGTTACCATTTACTGTTGTGTAAAACTCTACTTGATACTAATTATGCTTAACAATTACAGTGCTTAACATTAATTACACTGGAAGATCTACATAGCAAAATCCTTTTTCCTCTTTCTTGGTAGACTAGTCCCCTAATAGTAGAGGGGGGGAACGCATTCAATGACTGAATCACATTGTAGATCAAATTACATACTGCTGATTAGAAATGTCATAGGTACTCCTTGTAGTTTTTAGATACTGCCAAATGCTTGATATATCTTTGTCCAGGGTTGACATTTTGCTTTCTACCCCATTTTTATGGTAATTTTGTCTTAACACTTTGGCCTTGCTTCAGAAAAAATATTTTATTCCTGAATAGAAGAAATAAAGCAATATAGTTAGGTTTTTCATGAACAAACTTCACACATTAAATAATGGATAAAACAATTGATTTGATGATGATAAAATCCACACTTGCTTCAAATGTATATAAAAAATCTTATTTTTTCACTTATCCTTTTTAACATTGATGGATTTAAGCATGTAAAGAAGATATTCATTAGCTTCATATATAGCATGTATTATCCCAGTGGTGGTCAATCTTTTGGTAAGCATGCCACAAATTAATCCCACACTTTCCCAGCATGCCACTCTAATTGCTTTCCATTTACCCAAGCTGCTGCTCAGCTTTCTGCTGTCTGCCCTGTGCTCCCTGAGCAAACTGTTGTTCTGCTTTCTGCTTCCTTCCCTATCTACCATTGTGCTGTCTGTTCCCTCACCAACCTGTCATGTGTCATGCACACAGGTTGTCTGTGTCACTTGTGGCACCCATACTACATGTTGCCCACCTCTGTATTATCCCATCTTTCACTTAATAGCCCTTCCAGAATAGCAATCTGTATTTCTTGTACATTGAACATAAATATTTCCCCAATGAGTTGAGAAACAACCACTAACCAGAACATTAATTACTGAAGGAGACTAAACATTTTTATAAACATGCCCCTATTTACGTTCCTTCCTTTTCCAATGACTGGCTCAGTCACAAGGCACTACTCCCCCTCTATTTCAGGTTGCCTATAGCACAGGGATGGGCAAAATGCAGCCTGCAGGCCACATGCAGCCTGCCAGGCCATTCTATCTGGTCTGCGGGCCCTGAAAAAATTTAGAAAATTAATATTTATCTGCCTGTGACTGCCTGTCATGTGGCCCTCAATAGCTTGCCAAAACTCAGTAAGTGGCCTTCTGCCTGAAATAATTGCACGCCCCTGCTATAGCAGCTTAGAGAAGCTATGCCTGTGATTCCCCATGTTACTGATGATGGTTTTATACCAATTTTGTTCCTGAGCATCTTTTCCCTTTGATTACTCCATGCAGAATATGTTTGTCATATCTGTTGGTTTGGATCACCTGGCCAAACCTCTCCAGATTTGGTCATTTTAGTCTCCCTGGTAGAGGTTTATGAGATCCAATTACTAACATACTTTCCTACTAAGTTAGCTAGTTTTATATGCTCTAAATGATATCTGTACAGATATCTAAATTCAAGAGTTGAATTGTTTGTTCTTTTGCTTCAGCAGAATCCAGCTTTCATATCCATACAGACTATTCAGCATCAAATCCCAACTCAGGGGTGGAGAGTGTAGTAGCCATGGTGTAGGGAGGCAAACGATGCAGTGGCAGAGCTGCTGCATGCTGCCACCACTGCGTACACTGCTTCTGGCCAGAAAATTGACTGGCAAGGGAGCATTGTCTGGGGCTGCCTTTTAAAGATGGCTGCCAGCCTCAGGTAGCTGTGGCCAAAGCCTCAGAGATTCAGAGATAGATGCATCGATTCATAGAGTCGGAAGGGACCTCAGTGGGTCATTTAGTCTGACCACCTGCCCCAGCAGGCAAGAAAAGAGTCACCAACCCTGGGGTCATATGATCCCAGCCAGATGTCTGTCCAGTCTCCTCTTGAAGACCCCCAAGGATGGGGTGAGCACCACCTCCCTTGGAAGCCCATTCTAGATCCTGGCAACCCTGACCATGAAGAACTTTTTCCTAATGTCCAACCTAAACCTTCTCTCTAGTAGCTTATGGCCATTGTTCCTTGTCATTCCAGGGGGTGCCCTGGTACACAGATCATCACCTACTTCATGTTGCTCTCCCCTTATGAATTTGTACGCCGCCACAAGGTCCCTTCTCAGCCTTCTCTTGGAGAGGCTGAAGAGGTTAAGGTCCCTTAGCCTTTCCGCGTAGGGCCTTCCATGCAGGCCTCTAATCAGGCAAGTGGCCCCTCTTTGGAGCCTCTCCAGGTTGTCCGCATCCTACTTGAACTGCAGTGTCCAGAACTGGACACAGTACTCCAGCTGCAGTCTGACCAGTGCCACATAGAGGGGGAGAATCACTTCTCTGGACCTGTTTCTGAAGCACCTACAGATGCATGACAAGGTGTGATTGACTCTGCTGACTACTTCATTACATTGGTGACACATGTTCATCCTGGAGTCAACAGTGACTCCAAGATCTCTTTCTGCCTCAGTGGTGCTGAGGTCGCCCCCCCGCCTGTAGGTACGATGGCAATTCTTTCTCCCTAGATGCAGCACCTTGCACTTGTCCTTATTGAATTGCATCCCGTTCCTCTCTGCCCACTTCCCCAACCTGTCTAGGTCAGCCTGGATCTGGTTCCTCCTCTCCAGGGTGCTAGCTTCACCCCATATTTTTGTGTTATCCATGAATTTGGACAGGGTGCTTCCCACCCCCTCATCCAGATCACTGATGAAGATGTTGAACAGCACTGGCCCCAGAACTGAGCCCTGAGGGACTCCACTGCCCACATCTTTCCAGGTTGACACTGACCCATCCACTACCACACTCTGAGTGTGACCCTTGAGCCTCCAGCTCCCCCTTGTTGCTAGAAGCAGCAAATCTTCTCCCACATCCTTGCACGTGTAGATACATGCCTGGAAGAGTTTACTCTAGTGTATTTTACTCTAGAGTGAACTGCTTCTGCATTATTTGCAGGTGTAGATACACCCAGAGTCACCTTCCAAGGGCCTCTGAGCCCCAGGCAGAAAACATATAAGGGTAGTAGGTTTTGTGGCCAGAGCATGCAATAGAATTATGTTAGGGTGAAATTGGAAGTGTCTGCCATTACAGTGAAAGTTTTAGATGGAATGTGATAGACCAAGCCCCTGCTGAGACCATGAAGCCTGCCAGCTGTCAAGGAAATAGGTGCAGGGCTTCTGGGTTTTGGGGCCCTGCACCTCTAGCTGCTGACAGGCAAAACTCATGACATGGGTGCTTGTGCAACTGTGTCTGTCTTGGGGTGTGGGGGAGGGGGGCACTACTGCAGGCCTGGCTGCTAAGTTACTGTGTTACCAGTTACCAGTCAATCATGATTCACTCAGGGACCAGCTCAATACACAGTAGATAGGTAATGTAATGAGTTAATTAACACCTACAAAACACAGACTAAGGAGAGGAAATACTCAATACAGATAATCAACTGCCCCAAGACAGACAGACAGTTGCACAAGCACCCATGGCATGAGTTTTGCCTGTCAGCAGCTAGGGGCGCAGGGCCCCAGAACCCCCCTGTGGCCACAAAGCAGCTGGCAGGCTTTGTGGCCACAGAAGGGGCTAGCAGGCCTGCAGCTGTCACCCTGCTGCTCCTTAACACACACAGTGTCACCCACGTCATGAGTTTTGCCTGTCAGCATTTTGAGGTGCAGTTGCCCCCAAACCTCTGCACCTATCTCCTTGAAACTTGGCAGGCTTCGTAGCCTCAGCAGTGGCCACCACCCCTACAGTTTTCACCCTTCTGCGGTGTAACACATACATCTGACATGAGTTTTGCTTTCAAGAATTTGGGGTGTAGTTCCTCCAAAATCCCTGCACCTGTCTTCTTCAAACTTGGCAAGCTTCATACACTCAGTAGTAGCTACCATCCCTGTGAGTTTCATATAAATCAGACAGAAAACAACAAAGTTATAGATATTTCATTGATTCCCCATTATACTCTATGGCCGGATTTCTGAAGTGGCTCCGAAGTTTTTCTGAAGCTTTGTTAGGCTTCAGAAAGCCTAACAAAGCCAGTGCTTTGATCCGGACATGCTACTTCGGCATCTGAATCTTCTCCAGATCCGAAGCATGGTTCAAAGCCTCGCACAACCCTATTGCTTAGCCTCTGTGGGTCACAGATGATCATTTTAATTGAAGTGTAGCAACAACATACCATTCTTCTTTGCAACAAACCATATGACTATACCAGCTGGAGAAACTGATAGCTGAGTGAACCCTTTAGGTTCTGGTGGAGGTCTTCTCTAAAAACCTTGAGTCCATAAAGACCAGAGTCAGAAGTGGATGAATTGGAACTAGTTAGTTTGTCATGGATGCTGCTGCTCCTATTTCCCCAGAGTTATACAAATTGGGAGAAGGGATTCCAAGTGACTGACCACACAGACCCATGAGTTGGTGCTGGATGCAATGGGGTGACTTCAACCCTTTCATGCAGTTCACTGAAAAGAACAGCTGTAATGTAAAGGACCAGATACTATGTTCAGGAGGATAGGAAATGTGCAGAGTAGATAAAATCAAGCCGAAGGGTCTTCTGCTCATTGGATATAGTCCCTTCCAAAGGAACTGTTTCAGTTTGGGTTAGAGATAAGAACAAAACTATCTATTGATTTTGCTAGTTCAGAGCTTTCTCTTCACAGGAATTCAGTGAGATTTGAAATCCTTAAATTCCTGGATGCATTCAAGTCCACTACTGTTAGCTTCTTGACTTTGGCCAGGGAAAGATGCACAAGATGAACTATCACTTGAAGATGGGAGAGCTGACTAGAGAAAGTGGCTTGAAGGAATAAAGTAGGAAGCAATACAATATTGTGGGAGGCATGTCTACCAATCAAGCTGGGCACCTTTTTTCCATTTCAGATGGGGTGTGGATGGGAACCATCACATCTATCCACAATGTTTCTGGGGAGGCTCATTCAGTGGTCATGATGATGGTTTCAGCCCAGGTGGTTTTATATACCTGGCCAGGGAGATGACTTAATCTATTTGAGAGTGGAGACATGTCCATTGCACTGTGGGCAGGCACCCCTGCAAGAGTCTGCTATAGCCTCCCAATGGAAGGATCTTGGCTACACAGTTTATGGTGATGGGGATTGCTCTCAGGCTCTCCCCCTAGCTTGCTTCTTAAGCCTTTTAGCTAGGAGCAAGTGAGACTTGGGGGGCATCTGAATTCCAAGGCCTCCAGGCTTGGCACTTGCATGTAGGATGTCTGCCATGGATCTGGAAGTATTTGAAGCCCCAAGATGATGAGTCTGGGAGGTAGAGCTGGTGGTGGTGCCCCACAGACTTGAACAACTGAGCTCTGCTCAGTCAATAGAATTTGGAACTGATTTGGCCCGAGACACACAATATTTTTTTTAAAAAGGTGTGGGGGTCCAGAAGGGCTGCAATCATCTATCCTTGAGGTAGATTCCTATCAGCATCTTGCCTTTTGGCTAAGATCAAGCATTTTTGGCACTAAGGGGAGGTGTCAGGGCCGGCTCCAGCCCTCTCAGTCCTAGCCTTGTATTGCAGTACCTCCAGGCCTGGTGCCATTTCCCTATGAAAGGAACACTCACCCATTTTTTAAGGGCCAAAACAAACAAACAAAAAGAATGGTGTTGAATTTCACCATAATCAAGAAGTAGAGATATTACAACCAAGGTGGTTTCTCCCAAAGTGGTTCTCCCAGGGTGACCATTTTACTCCAGGCAGGCTGACCCCTGTGAGTTCCCTAAATGTGAAAAAATTTAATTGCACAATTTTGTGGCTTTGGAAGACTGCATTCATCTTTCCAACATGGTTTGTTCCTCAGGCTTTTGGCTATGAGCAAGCAAGACTAGGGAGCATCTGAACCCCAAGGTCTATGGGCCTAGGGCTTGCATGTAGGATGTCTGCCATCGCTTTGGGGAGTATCTGAAACCCCAGACTGATGGGCCTGGGAAAGAGGATACTTGCTTGGTGGTAGAGCCACACAGAGAACTTGACTCTTGAGCTTTGCCCAACTGAACTTGGAACTTTAGGCCCTAGTTTATATAAGTAGGTACAAAAGTACTGCTCAGAAGTGTGTTTATTATGAAACACCTGTGCTAAAACTTGCAGCCTGTGATGTATACTGTCTCTTGGTGCATGTAAATCACAGTAGCCCAGATTAGGTGTCAAATTACCAGATTATTCCCTCTTTCTTTTTCTCAGTGGTGACACCAGATCTTTCCTGCCATGTCTTGATGTTAAAGGATTTATACTGGGAGTGTGCAACTTAAACACCACTGGACAATGAGGTACTGATCAGTTCCCTTGAGGTTTTGAATTTTCTCATAAAATGAACTGGTTGACCAAAAAATGAAAACTCACAGTATGTTCTTTATGATAAGGTTCTTTTATTAGATATCTATCTCACTTTTTTTCATTGTTTTCTCTTGTTTCTTAGGTATCACCGCATCCTGGGCTGAAGAAAATGACAGAAGCCCATTCCCCAAACTACTGATCAACACTGTCTCCCATGGAGGTAAGTATTATGTCGAAGACAACTATCTAAGCATCCCCAAATAAACTCAGGTATTATAAACAAAGGTGAGTTCCTGTCCTTTGGGCTTGATAAGACTAATTTACCTTTTTCTTCCTTCAAGGGTATAAGTCTAACAACAACAAAAAAAGGTGCCTTCCCCTTTAAGCATTCTAAATGATGTCGGGCTTATTGTATTTATGTTTCTTCTTTACAAAGGTGCTGTACCCCAACCTGACCTTGTAATAAAAACATAAGAAAAGTTTTAGTTGTCACTGTAGGGCTCAGCCGTCTCTTCTCATCCAGCCCTCTGTTTCCCAAAGTTGCACTGGCTCCTGGATCACGTTCCTGACAATAATTCGTCAGTCAGTATCTCCTGGCTTGACACAGTTTTCCATTTTCCCCAGCTTCCATCCAATTCCTCTTTGCCCATGCTTTCCCAATCGGCTCTCCTCTTATTCTGGCACGCCATGCCTCTCTCCCTGTTTTCATCTGGGACTCTTCCCTCCTCCCACTCTCTCTGAAGGCACTCTAGCTTCATCAAGCAGCTGCTTCGGAAACGTGCCCCCCTCCTTTCCTTTGCTGGTTCTTGCCGGTGTTCAGCTCATGCCATCGCTGGCTCTCTCTCCTCATGACACAGCCATTTAAAAAAAAATGTAACATGCATCAATGCTGAATTAATTAAGTTTATGGGCAGTGTATGCAAATTGCTACAGCTATTCTCTGACAGTAAGGGAAGGGTGAAGATACTGCCAGGAAAAAAAGTTAGGGAGAAACAGAGATCAAAGAACAATCTGATCTCCCAGATTTGTGTTCCCTCTTGTAGCAGTGGGAAGGGGGACAAATTCAAGTCAAACCTCCAATAATTAGATTCTATACCTCAAAAATTATAGCAAGTTTATAAATTTTCCATATATGGAATTGAATTATTGCGGGGAGGTCACCTTATAACCGGGTTGTCTTTTATTTGAGTAGATATGGTATCTTGACAAATGAATAGTAATAGCTCAATCTATTATAAATGAATAAAAAATAATAAGGCCTAAAATTACAGAATAAATGTTTTTTTCCCAGTCTGCTTAAATATTCTTTGTTTCCTGTCCTGCTATCTATCTTACATTTATACCCTATGTACTAACAGCAGTTTCCAAATAGATGGATGAATGGACAAAATCTCATGAATACTTACATCCCAAGATTACAGTTACATAGTAAAAGCAGAATTTGGGGCCCAAGTTACTATGTAAACTACACTGTATTAGCCAATGTGTAATTAAGTAGAGTAGTAACCTGAAATTGGGGCCACAACAGGAAAACAAGATATTAAACAATGTTGTTGGCTCCTTTAGCCTGCATAATGTGTTAAACTCTAAGGGCCGGTCCAGACAAGCCTGCACATGTCTCTTGCAGCATCTCAAACCCCTTTGAGACACTGCAACAGGCACGTGCAGGAACAGGAAAAGGTTCCCCCCACTGCAAGTTTGCAGCGCAGGAGCAAAATTAGACCCCTGGATATCCAGGGGTCTAAAAAAAATGGAGTTGAAAAAAGCAGGGCAACCAAAGGCTAGGTCCACGCTGCCAGAGCATCTCTGTGGTTGAGGGCAGGCACCGTGCTAGCAGCAGGGCTCCAATGCTGGTAAGTAAGGGGTCGGGGGGTGGAGGAGGGGGGA
>NW_017729022.1:79798464-79798879 GCF_001723915.1 Gavialis gangeticus
TTTAAAGTGATGGTGCCTGGGGTTGGGGGGCAGCCATGGGGGCCTGGGGGTGCAAGTGAGGGCTGAGGCTGGGTGGGGGCAGGGCAGCCATTGGGGGGTCTGCAGCAGCTGGTGGGAGATGGGGCCAAGTGGGGCAGCAATCGGGGGGCTGGGGTGAGGCATATGGGCCCTGTAGGAGGGGTGGTAGTGGTGGTAGCTCCTGCAGGGGCCATTTGGTGCCTGTTGGGGGGCTGTTACCCCTGTGGAGGGGCTGTAACCCAAGGGGGGATGTAACCCTTGTTTGGGACCTGTAACCCCTGTGGGGGGCTGTAGCCTCTGTTGGGGCACTGTAAACCTTGTTGGGGGCATGGCCCCTGAGGGGGGGCATAGCCCTTTGGGGGGCAGCAAAATATCTATTTATTTATTCATAAATTCA
>NW_017729022.1:79798897-79808695 GCF_001723915.1 Gavialis gangeticus
TATATTCATTTATTCATAAATTCATTAAGCATGTATTTAGAGTTCACTTTATTATTATGATAGAGACACTGGTAGTCTTCCAAACTGCTTTAACATTATAGATATATCAATAAAAATATTGCCCAACTGATCACTCTCTCTCTCTCTCTCTCTCTCTCTCCAGTGGTCTTTTGTTATAATTGTAGAGGAACATGGATTTTCAAGTATTTTACAGAGTGACTGGGATTTTTTTACCAGGGATTTTTCAGTTTTCCAATAGGGAACGCCAGAATTCCTGCTAGGGAGGCCAGTGGCAGGAGCCAGCCTGCTCAGAGGTGGCACCTTGTTCCCAGCTGGCTGTGACTGACCTCCTGGCCAAATGGGGCCAAGAGGACATGCTTTGACTGTTCAAAGCAGGCTACCACACCCAGAACATTTTCTAGGCAATAGCTGCCCAGATGGCTGGGCAGGGGCACAGATGGCAGTAATGCCACACAGAGGCCAACTCTGCAGCCACAGCCCACTGGCAGCTGGCCCAGAGGGGCAGATGTCTCTACTGGCTGTGCAGTCCCCATCCGAGTCTGGCAGGTGGGCAGCAGGTCACAGGCAGGCAGCAGCCCCCACTGCCAGACCCCTGCAGTGGGTAGAGGGTACAGAGAACTCTCAGGGCTGCTTCAGCAGTCCAGCTGGCACAAGGGGTAGTGTCCCCAGGTCCCAACTGGGTGGGCCTGAGTAGTGAGTAGCCCTGAGCTACTTGCCAAGGCAGCTTTTTATACTGCTGGGGACAGCACAGGTGCTGGTCCGGGGCTCTAGCTCCCCCTGGCTGCAGATCCGAGAGGACCCACACAGGATTATTTTGCCCCAAGTGGCACAATTTGCTCCACAACAAAGTGCATGTCCAAGCACATGTACTGAGGCAAAAAGCAGTGTGGTGAACAGATTCATGAGCACTGCATGCTCTAAGATACCAGCCTGCTCACCTGCTACCTGACTTCAGAAAAACACAGCTTACCTGTCTTTCCTATTTAAGAAAGTATCATACACAGTGTGCAGCCTTACATGCAACAGGAATTACCTTGTAGGTTGCTCTTCTCAAAATAACACACCACACTAGTATATCATGTAATTTGTCAGGTTTGGTGCTTAATTTTGTGGATGAAACAAAGTAAAAAGGACCAGATTCCATACTATTTTTGTAAGATTTAAAGTGTTAACTTCAGGGTTCTGGAAGTATTCCAACTAATGTAATTACAACCGGCCTCTGCAGGCAGCTTTCACATCTTAAGACAACGTTGCTTTATGCCTTTATATCAGGCTCTACTCAGAGGTTGCAACATTTCCAGCTGGAGGAATTGATCCTCATATATCACAAATTTCACAAATATAGTGCAGCTAATAATTAATATCTGCCATCTATTTGCCCAGAGCACTTGAATACACCATGTGCTAAATGATCTAACTGTTGCCTGTTTCATTAATAAGGAAAATTTAGTTGGCCTTCACTTGCCAAATGAAAAAAAAATCAGCGATCATGTTTATGACGCATATAGAACCTTGAATTCAGGAAAGCTAAGAAATGAGGGACATTTTGCAAAGACAACAGCAAGCCTAAAAAAAAAGAAATATTTTGCAGTCTGTTTAATTGAATCAAAGGGCTTATTTTCAGAGGTTTACTTTACCCATGGAGATTATCTGACTCCTCTTATTTTTTCTTAAATTTAATCATACTGGTATTTCAGTGGTGGATATTTAAATGAAGCCTCATTACACACAAGTGCATGCAGGGTCAGTGATATGCTGTCTACTGAAAAATTAGTGAGACAAAAATGAGACGGTTAATAGAATATCCATCACTTTGATGCAACTGTTGATTGAAATTCACCCCTACATATAACCTATTTGCAATTTCTCTGGAACAATGTATATTAATGGGGTCTTGCTACTTCCTTATCAGTGTTAAAATGATAGCAGGGGATGTTTCAAATTCAAAATCATTTTGCAAATGGACTTTATAAAAGCAAGCCTTAGTAGATATGTATCAACTAATTGAATGATTGTTTATATAGTCTGAGTATTTTATTATTAATCTTTGATTTGAAAAAGAAGTGTTGTTTTATCTCAAAAAGCTTTATATTAATATTAATGTGGTAAGTTTATTAGGCATAATACTATGAGAGTTAAATATTCAGAACTATGCAGGAGTTTAGGAAAACTGCGGTTAGGTCTGAATAAGAACGATAGCAGGTTAATTTTGCTTTCATACAGGAACATGTTTTGCACTAGTATTTTATCTTGTGAAACCTCCTGGGCTTCAATGGATGTAGCAATTCCTGGATGGGGTGCAGAGGAAGGAAAATTATTTTTAGTGATGTATTTATTCATATGGAATATAGCAAGCTGAATGACAGAACAAGCTATAAACAACCTATAAGC
Source organism: Gavialis gangeticus (assembly GCF_001723915.1). NCBI lineage: Eukaryota > Metazoa > Chordata > Crocodylia > Gavialidae > Gavialis > Gavialis gangeticus. The sequence goes on from NW_017729022.1 coordinate 79,801,310, forward strand.
AACTGCACTGAAGGATAAGTCTACACTGAGAGTTTTAGATTTCATATCCTTTGCAAAGCCTCGTCAGTAGCCTGGTGCAGGTCTTCAATGAAACCATTAAAATGATAAACCGGACATTCCTCTGTGATGTGTGTTGTAGTTTGAATTTTGCCACATTCACAGTTAGGGTCTTTAATAAAATTCCATTTATGTAGTAGGTAGTTACATATACCTGTCCCATACAAACCCTATTTGATCTTGTCAAGCTCCACCATGATAAAGCAAAGCCGGGGGTTTCGATGTGGGGTCCGTAATAAGAAATGTATTAATAATGTCAATTGTGTTCCATTGCTAGATCCATTTTTCTTTGATGTCAAAGTTTTTGTCATTCTGCTCTTTTCCCACACTCCAAAATGGCCTTCTTGAATCAAGCCTTGACCTGGGGAGGCGTTCAGTAAGTGCCTCAAAAATTGGTAGTGAATTGAGTGTAAGCAGTTTTTTGTAGTCTTAAAGTGACCTGTTTACACTGAAGATCAGGAAGAGGGATATGAGATAGAACAGACAAGGCAAGGACCCAGATTCTTTTTTCAGAAATGTCAAAATGCTGTACAAAATGAGAGTGGTTCTTATCTCATACACATGGCAGAAGGCAAGGAAGGGTGGCACTTGAGAGACTAACTTGTTCAGAGGGGCATGAGCTGACATTGGCTACAGCCTACTTCCATAGAATCTGACAAAGTAGGATGTCACCTACAAAAGCTTATGCCTCGTTGAATTAACTGATTCAAAACACAGTTTAAACCAGGCTAAACTTAGATTTTGCAAAATAAAACCAAACCTATGAAATGAGACCATAAACTGAATCAAAATCAACTGCAAATCAGCTCTTGTTTAATGATTTGAGCCAGGGATCATAATTCTGTTGCTGCCAAGTTTCATTACCTCTGATAGCCTAGCCACTGTGCTTCAGTGCTTTGAACGAACTCATTCAACAAGGCATAAGCTTTTGTAGGTGACAACTTAATTTGTCTGCTTCTATGGAAGTAGGCTGTAGCCAATATCAGCTTATACCCCTCTGAACAAGTTAGTCCCTCAGGTGCCACCCTGCCCTGCCTTCTGCCTGACTTTGGACTACCATGGCTAACTACCTCTCCTCCATACAAACAGGAAACTGAAACACAGTGGCTAGGTTCTCTGAGGTCGTGAAACATGTCAGCAACAGAGTTATGATCCCTGGCTCAGATCATTAGACAAGAGCTGATTTGCAGCTGAATTTGATTTAGTTTATGTAATATCTCATAGGTTTGGTTTCATTTTGCAAAATCTAAGCTTAACCTGGTTTAAACTGTGTTTTGCCCTACCATAGGCCAGGTTTTCTGATAAATGTTTCCAATTCAGGTTCATCTCTAGGAAGAGCTTTTAATTTCTCCTAAGGGGGAAAAAAGCTCCTGCTGAAACAAACACTAACTCATTCATTTTACGCTTCCATTTTATGCAACTTCTGCTGATTTTCCTTTTAGTTTAAGTGCTGCAAATAATAAACTGTGAAGAGGTCTCTTGGTAGATCTGAATGAATGAAGAATGCTTGTTAGTATACAGAAGCATCAGAAAGAAGATCATTGTTTGTCAGTAACAGAGAAAATTCAAAGCTTCTTTCCCAGGCCTTGAATATTTGGACACGCGAAATCAGGTGTACTTCACCATCTACATTTTCATCTTTCTCTTGTGAGGGGTCTTCCAATTTTCAGCTTTTGGCTTGGAGTGTAAACCTCTTCTACAGCTTTTGGTGTCAGGAATTGACCTAGAACACCGACACTTTTATCATTAACAATTAATCAATTTTTATCTGTTACAGTTTCCTGAAACAATAAGCATGCAGATCCAGAGCACTTTGACATTAGGTCCTCTAAATGACACATCGTGGACCATAGATTCACAGGAACCACACGATCAGATTACTCACTTGACCTATCACCCAGCCTTGAGCTCACATACTACAACAACAGTGCCCCTGCAACAGCTCTGTGAAGATGGAGGAAGCCAGCTTCTCCATGGCAGTCATTCCCCTCCCCCTTCCTTGCAAAATCAAGGCTTTCAAGGGTGCAGTCCCCTTTCATCGTTCTGCTGCTGCTCGGTGGAATGGCACATACCTCCAATGTGGTTGTCCCATGTTTTTGAGTCAACAAGTAAGAGGAGAAAAAATACACATATTTTGTATACTATTGAATTTTCCAATATAGTACATAAGGGTCCACACAAGACAAATCCTAGGCAGACAGTGAATCTTCTGAAAGACTTAGGTTCAGATCTGTAGCCCACAAAATAGTATGCTATGTCTAGCCTTACAAACAGCACTGGATTTTTCTAGCAATAATTTATACTAAAAAAATTCAATCTGGCTTTAGGTACTGACATATCAGAATGGATGGGGGAACGATCCTCTATTGATTTCTTGTTCAAAGAAGCTGAATTCTGTTATTAATCATCAGTGTTTTGGTATGCAAAACATACACAAACCCAGAAAAGAAGATCAGAGATTCAGGGCAGTTGAGACATGTAATAAAGATTGATTGTGGACAATGATTAACTATTTATTGCATCACAAGGCAGCATTTTTCAGATCTTGCTAATGGGTACTCTTTTCTTAGATTTATTTACTGCATCACACAGCAATGTTTCTCTCGTCTTTCTAAAGGGTGGCTTGTGTTTAGCCTTGACAGCTTTCAAAGTGATTGCTAGAAACTTTGGTTCAATATACAACATTGTGACCTTACAATTCCTGCAATAATTTGTAAAATTCATTGTAAAAGCATCAGTGTATCTTTCCTATATACCTAATGTACCACAATTTAGCTTTATATTCAAAGATATAACAGTGTGTGTGTGTGTGTGTGTGTGTGTGTGTGTGTGTGTGAGAGTACTAAAGTAGACATTGAAAAGACCTATTACACAAGTCCCTGAAACTGCAAGACTGCCCCATTTTCAAATCCTTTATTCGAATGGTCCTCATTCTTTGCTTTCAGTGGGAATGTGTTAGTCAGCCCTATTGTGCCCAGTTGGGAAATCAACCTAAATTCTCCTCTCCCTTGTTATTCATGATACCTACTTCATGGCACACCTGTAATTCACCTCCTTTCTTTAGGCTTTTTCCCTTTTCAAAGGGCATGCTGACAGTTGTGATGTCCTCCCATCCACTGGAAATCATCTAGTTAAATGAGGCCTTAGAGACTCTGCAATCATAGTTCTTTCCTCATGAATCTGTCTTGACATCATCCTAACAATTCCCACTACTGTTTTCAAGCTCCTTACATCTTACCGGTTCTGAAGTCAACGGTGTCAAAGAGCTAAGTGAACTATTATTTCAGCTGTGCTCTCACTAGACTTGCCTCAACAAGGAGCTATCTTCCAGTTCTGTGATATGCCTCTGAGTACACCTAGCCACATTTCACCAGACCTTTTTATCTTTGCCATAGTACATTATAAATCTAACTGGCCATTAGTAGCAGCTGCTGATCTCTTTCTGCATAGCTGCTCCCCAGATTTCTTCCTTCCATCAAATATCTGTTTGATGATCTTTTTTCAAATTGTATAGAATTTTATAGAGTGTTGCCCAGATTTCTAATTTCTAAGGTTCAGATCCAAAAAAGTATTTGGATGCCTAAAATCTCAGGCTAAGGACAGACATTCAAAAAGCCAGAGTCTGAATTGATTCAACCTTTGCAGGTTAGTCTAACCTGGCTAGGCTGAACCGGTTTGTAACATGACATTCTCTCTGGACTGATGAACTATGAGCACATGCCTGCAGTTGCTCAGGCCAGGCACTGGGGGATGCTAGAGCACACCCTCAGCTGCAGGGAAGTGTGCTGTAGGGGGTGTAGCCAGTGTGAGCTGAAATGGCCAGAGAGGAGTTTAGTTCCTCCCACCCTCTGTGCCACCAGCAGGGACCGGAGCAGCAGGGCACCATGGCCCCTGAGGCAGGGGGGAGCAGGGAGGAAGATTAGTCTTCCCTCTACCCCCACTGGCAGCCAGGTCTGCCCACCATCACCGCTGCACTCACTCCCTGCAGTGGAATAAGCCCCCTGCTGTTCCCTCTACCAAATGCCGGAAGGAGGGGGAATAACTCCTGTCCCTGCCCCACCTCACAGGGGCCCTGCCAGCTAGCATCTGGCTGTGCCCCTGCCCCGCCACTGCAGCAGGAGGACATAGGGCCCCCTATGGGAGTGAAAAACCCTTCCCAATGGGAGCACTGTACTGTGGGGCTGGCAGAGCTGTGGCGAACTGTGTGTGGCAGCACTGGGGTCCACAGAGGGCCAGAGCCCTATCAGCCCTGCCAGCACCACCGCAGTCCGCAGCAGCTTCCATCAACAACAGCACAGCTCCCCACCAGGAAGGGGCTCGCATTTGGGGAAACCATGACAGAGGCTGCTGCTCCCATCAAAGTCGCTCCCTGCTTGCTGCTCCAGTGGCCGGGCAGGGGCGGGGCCAGACACCACCTGAAGGGCCTCTGGGAGAAGAGGGGCAGGGAGCAGGATTATTCCCCGCTTTGCCTCCAGGGCACCGCAGCTGGGTCTGCCCAACCTGGCCACAGCCACCACTAAGTCTATGCTCAGGGCAGCCTCTGGCAAAATAAGCCCCCTCCTGCCAGGATGGGGCTGGCCCCAAGTGCAGACTGAGCCGCAGGCAGACTCAGCAGCAGCTGCTGTCAAGGTTTCCCCAAGCGCAAGCCCCTTCCCAATGAGAAGCCACACTGTGGTCAAGGGAAGCTGCTGTGGAATGTGGCAGTGCTGGGGGGTCTGGGAGGACTCTGGACCTCGGTGCTCCTGCATGCAGCCCACCGCAGCTCTGCCAGCCCTGCAGCACAGTGCTGCCCCTGGGAAGGGGCTCATGCTCCCTGACATTATGACAGGGGTTGCTGCCCCCATAGACAGCCCTGCCCCCTCCCATTGCAGCAGCAGGACAGGGGCATGGCCAGACACCAGCCAGCAGGGCCCCTTGGGGAGGAGGGCAGGGATAAGAGTTATTCTCCCTCCCTCCGGCATCCAATGAAGAGGACAGCAGGAGGTTTCATTCTGCTACAGGGAGTGAGTGCAGCAGCGATGGCGGGCACTCACTCCCTGTAGCAGCTGCCAGTGGGGGTGGAGGGGAGACTAACCCTCCTCCCTGCCCCTCTCTGCCTCAGGGCCATGGTGCCCACTGCTGCAGCAGTAGGAGGGTAGCACCTGGCAGACCCCACTTGGGTCCCTGCTGGTGGCACAGGGAGGGGGGACTTAAACCCCTCTCTGGATAGACCCCTGACCCTGCCTGTCCCTGCTCTGGCTGGGAAGCAGAGGGGTGGGGGCAGCCCAGCTGGCCTGGAGCACAGAGCCCAGCTCAGAGAGAATGCTGGGATGCTGGGGAGTCTAGTTTAACTTAAACCAGGAAGGGGTCTGGGACAGACATTGCATAAACTCATTTGAGCCAAATCAGTTACATCTGATACTACATTACATCTGATACTACATTGGCCATTTTGGCTAAAGACAGACATTATACATAAACCAGTTTAAGTGATCAGAAACTGGCTTAAACCAGTAACAGAACAGACATTCAGTGCACATAAACCAATTTGAAAATGGCCAAAACCAGTTTGAGATAAACCTGGTTGAATGTAGTATCAGACTTAACTGATTTGTCTCAAACTGGTTTATGCATTGTCTGTCCCAGACCCCTTCCTGGTTTAACTTAAACCAGACTCCTCCAGTATCCTGGCATGCTCGCTGGGCTAGGCAGTGCTCTGCTCTCTGCTCCAGAGAGCTGAACTGGCCCCTCCCTTCTGCTCTCTAGCCAGAGCAGGGACAAGGCATAGCCAGATGCTGGCCTGCCATGGCCCCTGAGGCAAATTCCTCCCTCCTTCCCCTCTCCCTGCAACTCTGGCAAACCCTCAGCACCGGGGTTTGCCAGTCCTAGCCACATCTCTGCAGCTTGCCTGCAACCAGGCCAGGATGGAGTTAATTCCTCCCTCTGTCCCCTGTCACCCCCAGAAGCCTCAGGGGTTTGGCTGCACTCTGTGCAGCTTGCCTGCAGCCAGGCAGGGTTGGGGTTAATTCCACAGCAGATCCCAGAGGCGAGGGAGAGAAGCATGCTAGTCCCCTGTGTGCAGATCCAAGCCCTGCAAGACCAGACGGAGAAGTGGGAGGTGTTGGCAAAGACCTGACAGTCATCACACATATGTGCTGGAGATGTAATTAAGGGAAGTTACAGACAGCTTCACCAAAGAATATAGAAAGCTACATTATACATTATAAAGCAGAACCTGTAAAAGGTAGGCATACCCAAACAAAGCCTTTCTGAATGCCTGGCTGTAAGGAGACACTCTACCCTCAGGATTATGTAAGACTTATGCAAGGCTTTCTGTTGCCTTCCTGCTTTACTTTTTAAGTTAGACTAAGTTGTATATGGTATGTTTTACTGAGCTGTATCTTAGCTTAGGCAAAGATTTTTGGTAGTTCCCCATTGTATGCTTTGCAAATTGATGTGTTCAAGACATGTTTGCTTCAGAGAAAGGACTTTATCCCCATCCCCACTCCTCAGTCAATCAGCATTGCTCTCCCCCCCCGTGTGTCATGGCAACCCAGACTGGTGCCTGGCCATGCCCCCTCTGCTCCAGCAGGGAGGGGTGAGAGCCTTGGAGGGCATCTCTCTTTCCTCTCTTTTGGCAATGGCTGGCAGGCATGCTCTAGCGCCACTTCCACCTTCACCCCCCCTGCCCCCAGCTTCTGGCTTGAGCCACTGCAGACATATGGCTGCATTTCCTGATTTAACAGAAAATGTCTCTCCAGTTATTAATCAGTTTAAACTCCGCAGCTTAAACTAGCCTGCAAAGAGTGAATCAGTTCAGGCTTGGGCTTTTTGAATGTCTGTCCCTAGCCTTTGAAACTGCTTTATGTGCACTGAATTTCTGTTCTGTTACAGGTTAAACCAATTTCTGATCACTTAAACTGGTGAATGTGTAATGTCTGTCCCTAGCCTCACAAGCTACACTTTCCTTTCCTATTTGTCCTTTCTTACTGATCATCACAATTGATCCTTCTTTATCATCTGTTCCATATTTCATTCTATTCATCCTATCCTATCCTATTTCATTCTATGCTCCAGGACCATGGTTGTCATGGGTGACTTCAATTACCCGGATATCTCATGGGAGGGTCACTCAGCAAAATCTGAGCAGTCACAAAGCTTCCTCTCATGCGAGGATGACCTCTACCTGACTCAAGAAGTCTATGGGCCAACGAGAGATAAAGTGCTGCTTGACCTGGTACTGGCTACTGCGGATGACCTAATCGGTGACCTAGTGATCAATGGGAAGCTTGGTGACAGCGACCATGAGATGATCACCTTCACCATCCGCCGTAAATGTGGCAAGTCAGT
>NW_017729022.1:79813695-79828544 GCF_001723915.1 Gavialis gangeticus
GGATCTTTGAAAACTCCTGGCACTCTGGTGTAGTGCCTGAAGACTGGAAGAAGGCCAGTGTGGTGCCTATCTTCAAGAAAGGGAGGAAAGTGGATCCGGCTAACTATAGGCCCATCAGCCTGACTTCTATCCCACAGAAGATCTTAGAAAAGTTTATTAAAGAGGCCATCCTTAATGGACTGGCCAACACCAACATCCTAAGGGATAGCCAGCATGGGTTTGTTGCGGGTAGGTCTTGCTTCACCAATCTCATTTCCTTCTATGACCAGGTGACCTATCACCTGGACAAGGGAGAAGAGATTGATGTCCTATATCTTGACTTCAAAAAAGCCTTCAATCTGGTATCTCATGATCACCTCTTAGCGAAACTGGCCAGTTGTGGCCTTGGGTCCACCACGATCTGCTGGCCTGGAAATTGGCTCCGTGGTCGGACCCAGAGGGTTGTAATTGATGGCAGTCACTCATCATGGTTTCCTGTGACCAGTGGGGTCCCCCAAGGCTCTGTCCTTGGACCCATATTGTTCAACATCTTCATTACTGATGTGGACATTGGAGTCAGAAGCGGGCTGGCCAAGTTCGCCAACGACACCAAACTTTGGGTAAGGCATCCACTCCAGAAGATAGGCAGGTGATCCAGACTGACCTGGACAGGCTCAGCAAATGGGCGGACAAGAACCTGATGGTGTTTAACACTGAAAAATGCAAGGTCCTCCACCTTGGGAAGAAAAACCTGCAGCATCCTTATACGCTCGGCAGTGCTACGCTGGCTAGGACTATGGAAGAAAGAGACTTGGGGGTCATCATTGATGACAAGATGAACATGAGCCTGCAATGTGATGCTGCGGCTAGTAAAGTGACCAAAACGCTGGCTTGCATCCATAGATGCTTTCCAAGCAAATCCCGTGACATCATTCTCCTCTTGTACTCGGCCTTGGTGAGGCCGCAGCTGGTGTACATGATTTTTACATTTCAGGAAGGACAAAAAAAATATGGTTTCATTCACTGGGTGTGTAGTTCCATATGCATGCTACTTGTTTTCTTCATGCACCCAGTGAGGCAAAGATTTCTGTCTGTCCTGACAAACACAGGGGTGGATAGAGTACAGCACCTCAGCCAAAAATGCCCTTACTGGAGTATTTGAGTACTACCAAAAGCCAGAATTATGACCCTTGTTGGTCACACAGGTTGGGGATTTAAGAGGCACAAAGCAAATCCTTCCCTATGATCACTGTCTAGTGTCCCAGGGAAGAACAGGAGAGAGAAGGGACGAATAAAAAAATGAAAGAAAAACACTTACCTACAGCAGGAGCCATGGCACAGCAGGGCTGAGAAGAAAAGCCCGCACGGCTCATTAGCCACACCTTCATTCAGTGGGGGCCATCCGGTGACATCACCTGCAGTCACCAGCTGGTGAAAATAATGATGGCGGCTGGCTGGAGGAGCGGGGAAAGGGAAGCAAACCGGAGCAAAGTTCAGGCTCTGGACCCACTCCAGGAACCTTCTTGGAGGGGAAGAGAAGCAAACAGAGAGCCAGGAGGAGATCCTGAGCTTAGGCTCGGCACAGCGGTGGCGGACAAGCCACCGCCAGGCGAAGCAGGCCGGAGACAGCCCCTGCAAGCCGCAGCACCAGCGAGGACATGGGCCCCAGGGAAAGGCATGCCAGAACCCACAGATGCACAGGTGGGAGTATTGGGCATGGTTGGGAGGAAGAGGAGGCATCCCCTGTGGAGAGAGCTCAGCAAGAGCCCAGGGAGAGAGCTGGGCGAGTGGAGCACCTACATCACCCATAGGAGGGGTGTCTAACCCCATGTGGGGCACGGTGAACCCATTGGGAAGGAAGATGCTGCAGGAGGGAGAGAAGTGGGGTGGACAAGACCCACGGAAGAAATGAAGGACAACAGAGCCGTCACTCCTTACAGAAATAGACTACGACTGGTCTAGTAAGGAGAAAGGGTTTCCCGGCTATATTACAGGGGAACCAAGTTACTGTGGCCTCTGCTGAGAGGAAACAAGGAAGGGAGCCTGCCTGATACTTAGGGTAGCGGCAGAGGCAGGGGCTTGTGGTCTTGGTTAAGTTTTGTGTTTCTTTTGTGTTTCCCCATGGTGAAGGGGTTGAGAAAGTGAGGCGGCTGGGTAGTATAGCCCACAGGGAGTCAAGGGGACAATTTGGACTCAAGGGCCGGAAAGCTAGGAGCAAAAACAGGCTCCATGAGCCTAACCTATGAGTACCAAGGACCCGTGAAGAGGGCCAGCAGAACAGGCCCCAAGAATCCCACACCAATAGGAAGGAGGCCGAGAGGCACCATAACCATAGGAGCAAGAGATCCACCAAGGTGGCGGGGTTTAGGGGTGGCAGAGCCCTGTGAGTGACCATCAGGCAATCCATGGATAACAGAAGGGCCCAGGATAGTCAACCCCCCCAACTGGGAACATTCAAAGTCGTGGCAGGAGAGACAGGGGGAGAGAACTCCTGGAGGGGCCAGAAACCCTGCCTATCCCAGGAGCCAAGAAGATGTATGACACCCATCGCTCCATCTAAGGCCACATGGGAGAGGGTGTTAGAGACTTGGCAGTCACAGTCTATATCATAGATATCAGCACAGCAGACATTGAAATGCTGTTCTCCCTGTCCTTCATAAATATAAGGCTGGATAGGTTATCACAGGTGTGCACCCTTCAGAACTAGAGTTCCTGAGGCACCATCTGCTTCCTGGACATGCTTCTGGACAGGCTTATGATGTATTTGTCCCTAACCCAAGGCTTATCCCATTAATAGGTAATGAAACTGTAGTTTCTCATTATAGCCTTAGAGCAATTTGAGGAGAGAATTCCTTCTCTGCAACACATTAATCCTCATCCCTCATGAAACTCCTCAGCATACAGACTTAAATAAGTCATTTGATAACCAACAGTTTCAGCAAACCAAAAAGAAATTCATATTGTTATCTTAGAAATATAGGGATTCCACTGACCCTCAGAAATAAAGGTCCATACTTCTAGATTTCCCCACAAATAACAAAGAAGAGCATTATTCTGGGTGTGTAAATACAATATGTGGCATCTCAGAATCTCATGAAGTTCAGACACACAATTAAACACTGAGGCTATAAAAGGAGCCATAGATGCTCCAAAAGCATATTTATCTTAGCTTCAGAAAACAACCTTTTCCCTTCATGGCTAAGTACAAACAATCAAAATTGCACCCTAGGGTACTCAAGGAGCAGGAAAGTGTCATAGCCCAACCATTGGCTAAAATATTCAAAAATCATGGTGCTCAGGTGAAGTACTTGAAGACTGGGAGCAGGCCAATGTGGTGCCCATCTTCAAGAAAGGGAGGAAAGTAGATATGGGGAACTATAGGCCCATCAGCCTGACCTCTATCCTGGGGAAGATTTCGGAGAAAAACTTCAAAGAGACCACACTCGACCAACTGGCTGAGGGCAACTTCCTGAGAAATAGCCAGCATAGGTTTGTTGTGGGTAGGTCTTGCCTGACGAATCTCCTCTCCTTCTATGACTGGATGATATATCACCTTGACAAGGGAAAAGTGATTGATGTCATTTATCTTGACTTTTAAAAAGTTTTTGATCTGGTATCCCATGATTGTCTTATGGAAAAACTGGTCAACTGTGGCCTTGGCTACATCACAGTCCGCTGGCTGGGGAACCGGCTTCGAGGCCGGACCCAGAGAGTGGTAGTTGACGAAAGTCAATCATCATGGTACAGTGTGGCCAGTGGGGTCCCCCAAGGCTCCATCCTTGGACCTATCCTCTTCAACATCTTCATTAACAATGTGGACATTGGAGTTAGAAGCAGACTGGCCAAGTTTGCTGATGACACCAAACTTTGGGTAAAGCATCCACACCTGAAGACAGGATGGTGATTCAGGATGATCTTGACAGGCTTGGAAAATGGGTGGATATAAATCTGATGGCCTTCAACTCTGAAAAATGCAAGGTACTCCATCTTGGAAAGAAAAACCCGCAGCATGCATATAAGCTTGGCAGTGCTACGCTCACTTGCACTATGGCCGAAAGGGACTTGGGGGTAATGATTGACCACAAGATGAATATGAGCCATCAATGGGATGTAGCAGCTGGCAAAGTGAGCAAAACTCTGGCTTGCATCCACAGATGCTTCTCCAGCAAATCCCAGGATGTCATCCTCCTGCTGTACTTAGCCTTGGTGAGGCCACAGCTGGAGTACTGCTTCCAATTCTGGGCTCCACGGTTTAAAAAGGATGTGGAGAAGCTTGAGAGAGTCCAGAGGAGAGCCACGCACATGATCAGAGAGCAGAAAAACAGGCCTTATGATGAGAGGCTGAGAGCCATGGGACTCTTCAATCTGGAAGAGTGCAGGCTCAGGGGGGACCTGGTGGTGGCCAGAAGTATATAAGGGATGTTCGTCAGGATCTGGGGGACAGCTGTTCACTAGAGCAGCCCATGGGATGACAAGGTCTAATGGTTATAAACTTCTGCAAGACTGTTTCAGGCTGGACATAAGGAAGAACTTCTTTACTGTCTGAGCCTCCAAGACCTGGAACAGACTGCCTCCAGAGGTGGTGTAAGCACCTACTCTGGACTCCTTTAAGAGGCAATTGGATGTATATCTTGCTGGGATCCTGTGACCCCAGCTGACTTTCTGGCCTTGGGGCAGGGGGCTGGACTTGATGATCTTCTGAGGTCCCTTCCAAAAAACTCAAGGCTGAATTGATTCAGTCTTTGCAGGTCAGCCTAAGCTGTGTTGATTGAACCAATAACCAAGTAAACAGACATTCACTTTTGATTCTGGAAATGCAGCCACATGCCTGCAGTGGCCCAGGCCAAAAGCCAGTGGGTGCTAGAGCATGCCTCCTAGCTGGGCAGGAGCAGACAGTTTGGGCCAAGGCTAGCTCACCCACCCTGCAAGGGGAAGGCTTGCAGGGGAGATGCAAAGCATCCTGGGATGCAGTGGGGACTGTGAGTTAACTTGAATCTGGAGGGGATGTGGCACAGAAGTTTAATAAACCAATTTAACCTAAATCAGTTAAGTCTGAAAGTACATCCGTCTAGGTTTATCTTAAGCTGGTTCTGGCCATTTTGATAGCAGTTTATGTGCGCTGAACTTCTGTTGTGTTATAGATTTGAGTTAGTTTCTGATCACGTATACTGGTTCATGTGTAATTTCTGTCTCTAGCCCATGACAGCAAGTTCCATGGAACAGGAAGATGAAAGGAAAAGAAGACAGACACAATGCTCATTAACATATGTAAGCCTCAATAGGCAAGAGGCTACTAGAAGACTAGGTTAAAAATCTTTCTTTTTACATTTCCCTGAAGGCCTAATGAAAGTAAGCATAAGAACGCATATATTTTAATGTTTCTGGGCTGGAATTATAACAATAATACATCATACTTTCTATCAGTAGAACTAAAAATGTGGAAAGTGGAATGAATATTGAAACACAAATTGAGACTGAAGCTATGCCTGATGCATATGGTATGAAACCTCTTTCTGTGATGGAGATAAAATTTTGCCTTTCAAGAAACTTCTAGGATGAGTAGAGCCCTTTTCTTGATTCTAGAACGTTCATTTCTTCCAAGAACAGCTATTGTTGGTAAGTAGGTAGAAGAGAGGGACTAGAGCAGTGGTTCTCAATCTTTTTAGACTCAAGGTACCCCTGGAAAAATGCCAGCACAGCAGATCAGAATGTTTTGAACATTATAGATTCCTATTTGAAACCTCTGTTTTTATCTTGTGAATCATGTTTGCATACCTAACCGTGCTAACATTTCATCATACCCCAAAACTCCCTTGTAAGGATCTCAAGGCACCACACAGTGCCAGGGCACTCCGATTGAGGATCATGGGTTTAGAGGTACATAGGGAACCTCACCTCCTACCCCCTTGATATGCACATACCTACATTGTATGTAGATATGCCTTCCCTCCAGAAATAGGAGATCCTGATTAGAGGTGGAACTCACTTCGGTGTTGTTCCATGTGTCACACACCAGTCCTGAGCATCGTTGATCCTGTCTGGATGGCTTGTATTTCTTGGTCCTTATTTGTTGGAGCTGCTGTGATTCTCAAAGAAGTTGTTGGGGAGATATCTGATGTAGGCCTTATGCTTCCAGGGGTGGTATTTTTGTGCAGCTGGCTAAACTGCCTTTCTCTAATCTTGAGGAAGGGGACTAGAGAAAATCTCCTCTGTCTTTGGAATGATTTGCCAGAGGATAGTAGAACTATTCCTTGCTGTTCCTGAACATCTTTTGCATTCCTGTGTAGTTGTAGGGTAGGTGGCAGATGCTACACAGCTGGAGATTCAGATGCCTTTTTCTTCCTAAAGAGAGATCTGCCCGCTCTGTATGGATGGAAATACAAATGTGCTCACACACAATGCACAGTGCACTGAGAAGTCTCCAACTGGATCCAAAATTCATTGGTACCTCACAACTGGAGTGGGTTGTAGCACTTAGCAATTCCTCAGTGCTCATCTGCTGGAAAATTTGAACAATAAAAACCAAGTCTAACCTCAGGATCAGAACTAAAAACTGATAAAGCTGAATTTTGAAAGGGTGATTTGCAGAGGGAAAATTGAAAATTAAAATGTAACTACAGAAAATGTTATTACTGCAGAAATATGCATGGATTGTTCTCAGTAGCCAGCCAATGGACAGCATTCATCACAGATGCACACATTAAATTTTGCACTGTAAATTAATTTCTTAATGTTTCTCTTGAAGCACTTTAGCTGGGTTTAGACTGACTACAGATGTTAATGTCACAGCTACAAGAAACTTTGTTGTAGTTTTAAATTTGTCAATATAAATATATTACGACCTTTTTTTAGCCCCTATGGCCATGTCCAGACAAGAGTGGCCATGTAAGATGTGGAGCTGCAGACCTGGTTTTTTTTAACCCTGGGAGATCCTGGGGTCAAAAAAAATCCATCCAGGAAAAAAAGTGGGGCAGTGCAAGTGGAGGCAGCATGTGCCACCCAAAACCAGAGCCTGGCCAGCTGGAACCGCACTCCAGCTGCCAGCCAGGCTCCCAGCTGCAGGACTGATGTGACTGCTCCTTTCCTGGCCCTCAGGACCCCAGTTAAGACTAGTGGGGCCAGAACAGTTGTTGGTCCCAGCCTCCTGTACTGCACCGGGGGTAAACTGCTACATGGTAGAGGGCATATGGCACAGGCATTCTCCAGGGACAACCAGAAGCAGCACAAGGAGTGCAGGTGCTAGTTGTCAGGAACCAAACGTCCACACTCATCTGGACGCAGCCTATGAAAAAATGTAGTCTATGTACCAGAACTAAAAGAAACATGCTAGTTCTGTCCTACGCTAGGCTGTCTCTTGTGAAACTGTTTTGCATCCTGTTTACCACTTACTGTGACTTGATAGAGCTGATAAGTATTGTATAGTAGTGTGGGGAAATCAAATATGCAACCAAAAAAATGCCTGCCCATTTTGTACATTTTGCTCTTTCTATTATAAAATAAGAAATCTTTTTATTGGAATTAGTAGCAAGGAAATTACAAGAAAAGGGCTGGAAAACGTGTAGCTGTCCATATAACATAGATTGATGATTTACCAGGTTGCCACTGAAAAATCCAGTGCATAATGAAAAATACTCTCAGGAAATGAATCTATGTAGTCTAGCATTTTGTACTCTTAGACCCTGAGAGGTAATAGATGGGCATAGCTAAGATATTAATTAACTTCCTGAATGTGTCAGTTCTTCTGACTTCGCTGAGGATAGGAAGTTCTGTCTGGCATCCTGTGTTTTGGCTAGGAATATTTCTGAAGCCAGAATGGGAGGCTGTTTTTTAAAGCATTTTTCTGCTTCTAGTAAGAAAACCATCAACAAGGAAGACCTTACTTTAAGACTCTGAATTAGACTATATAGGGTGCCTGGGAAAGATAGCAGAAATATCACATTGTTGTGGTTAATTAAGTGGTTGAATTATATATACTTTCAAAATAAAATATACTTTCAAACAGCAGCAGAACATTTATATATTAAATTCACTATGCACCAAATTGACGTAAACTAACATTCATGTGGGCAGATCTCTACTTTGCACTGGCCTGAAATTTCTCCCATGCTGCTGTGCATCCTGCAGGGTTGACTGGTCATTTACCTGAGAGTCCTCTGCTCTAAGTTATGTTGACTGCTTATAGGTTCATACACAAACAGGATTGGACCACTTGTAACTGAATACTTTTGAAGTCAGCACCATTGCACTATTGTACTATATCAGGCCTCAAGCAACCATCTAGAAACAAGTAGAGGTCCTGGATCTTCTCTCCTCCTGGGGAACAGGGATAGGATCCATCTCTGGGATGCTCAACAACCCCAGATGAAGAGCAATACTTGCAAGTGCCTTGCAAGAAAGGCAAGGACAAAACCCAGACCTCTCCAGCCACATGAAAGTCTAGCCAGAACCATGTCTCAGAATGCCTCCAAGTCACATAACAAAAGGTAAAGATGACACAAAAGACATGAGAACTAGCTTCGACAAGAAGATCTGACCTGTAAACTAGGGTCATTTACCAGCACAAGAGTCAGAGGCAAGCTATGAGGGCACCTAGCTTGGAAGCCCTGGGGGGGAGAACTTATAGGTTATTTTTTTCTTGTGGCCCATTTAATGTTGGTACAGTACTAAACACTGGTGTGTGTGTTTTGTCTCTAGTGGAAACCGTTTCATGGAGATGTGAATTTAGTAGCCTTTTCAATGTTTTTGCCTCTCCATGTAGCTAACGGGACAGGAGGAGTTAGCTCTAAAACAGAGCTGCTGTCAAAATGTACAAGTTTTCTGGCTAGTCTGTGACTTGTCATGTGACCTAGGGCTTTCAACCTTTCTCTTTCTCATTTTGGATACAGCTCCCTCTCAGCTGATCATCAAGTTTCTTCTTCCTTCATTTGCACACTCTGGCCCCAGCCCGCCTACCCAAGAACCTTCCTTTCTTTTTCCCATTACAATATACAATTCCATCCTGGCCAGTTGCTGCCATTCCTTTCTTCCCCTGCAGGCTCAGGATTGCAACCTCATATTCCCTGCTCCTACAAGCTTTTCAGTACAACAAATCTAAAAACAAAACCTTACAATATAAATATGTTTACTGAGTACTGTGAAGACTAACATCATTCCAATTAGTTTGCCTCTCAGTTTTATCGATGTAATCTCAAGGTTTGAAATTGCAGGTTTTGTAACATTTTTAAGGTACATTTCAGAACATTTTATCATAGCATTGTACAAGATTTGTTTCATTGCTTTTTTATCTAGGCATTTTATCAGACATGAAATGTAGCATTTTAACAGTAGACAGATTATTTTAGAAGAACATTTCACTGAATGAATTTGCATGTAAGGATTCAGTGAAAAACTTCCCTGTCCGCAGGTGACCCTGGTATACCCACACCAGCATCCCTGCACCAGATAGCCACAGCTCTCAGCTGCCCTCTAATCCTCACCCACCATGACTTGGTGAAATGCTCTTGGAACTAGGAGGATACCCCTGGTCTTCCTCATGTGGCTGTGACCTGCTCTCTTCCATGGGCTGCTGATGGAGTCTGTCTGCAGGGCTCCTTTCCTCCCTACACCCTGCTGCCTTGCCTCCAGTGGACAAAAGGAGCACATCACTTTTTCCCCATTTTCTGTTATCTTTTGGTTTAGCTACTGCTTTCATGGCCACAAATTTATCTATTCCCCTTTGAATAAATAAAAAGCATGAGGGTCCCACCATCTGATTTCCCCCTAGCCTTTGGACCCCAAGAGGGAGGGAGGCTTTCCTCCTCAGCTGCAGGGTTCATCTTGCCTGCCCCTGCTCTCAGTCCGGTCTTCTCTCTTATTCTTCAATCAGGCAAGGCCCTTTTCCTACAGACCCCAGGAGGAAGCAACTTGGGCATGGTATTTGTCCTTCAACTCCTTCACTCTCTCCCCACACCCCCTCCCCATCCTTTCCGGTGTTCAGCAACCGATCTTATTCCCATCCCTGTTTGTTACCAGGGCAACCCCACCTGGCATTTGGAGCTGTTAGGCAAGCTTAGGCACACCCAGGGAACTGCCTGGATGTTCATTGTCATTTGTTTTCCTCTGGATTGCTTTGTTTCACGGCTGGCATCAGCGTTTCCCTCACCACTTAGTCACCCCCTGCAGGTAAGTTCCTGCCCCTCTACAATTCCTATCACATTCACCAACTAGGAAAGTAGATTATGAGCTGGATCACCCAGAATGATGAGGGAATGCTAGTACCTTCAATGTCCATTGTAGTGACCATTGAAGTATATCTTTCTTTTCCATTAAATCAGAGGAATATGTCCCTAAAGATCCTAGTATCCAGAATATAAGAAAGCATAAGAACATAATAAGTGCCATAACTGTATGTGCAGAGCTGACTAACCACTGCCCACATATCGCCACCACTCCTCCCTTTACTCTGGTTGCAGCAGGAGCAGGGGTCTCTAGGCACCCCTCCCTCCTCTAGCTATCACTTCCTATAGGCTTCATTATACAGAGCATTCTTGGTAATTTTAAAAACACTAATCCGCATAACAATGACATTTTCAGACTATTTCTTTATTTCCCATTCATGTATTCTGTGACTAACTGGTAGTGGTCTGAAAGTCTTAGCACATCTATCTATCAGCTATCAAATTATCCTAAATACAGTGCCTTACTGAAATATTTGGAATAGTCTACAATTATTTGGCTTAGCTCCTATGGCCAAAGTTAGAGTCACCTGATTACTCTCATCCTACCTCACTGTGATCACTGTCCTGGGTGGCCAACTTAACTACTGTACTGGTGGGGCATCATATTAGCCAGCCACCCCTCTGGTTGGACTGCTAGCATGTTATCTTGGCATGGTTCATCAACAGTCCCTGTCACATGGTCACTGGGCATCTTGCCCACTTATGACCTCTCCACTCACTAGTGCAACACCCCAGATCTCTAGGATTTATCTTTGGGGGTTGATTTTGGAGCTCCTGTTCCCATGGACTTGGAAGCATCCACATGTTCCCAGTTCGAGATCCCATGAATAGGACTTTTCTCCTAGCATTTCTTCCTGGATGAAGGCCTGCTGTCTATGTGCTCTTCACCTAGTCAGTCTGCAATACAGACATCTCCTGGCTTAACTACTAAATACATTTTAAAGTCATGTGAGCAAAAATCATGTAACTATTCTAAGTCAGTAACTTCATATGACCTGCTAAGGGTTACCACCATCTGCCCCATTTGCAGGCATGATCTGTCAAGTAAATCATCCCCTTTATTCCTTTAACTCCACAAAATGTATTTCAATACACATCTGAAAGAATAAAATTGTTTTAAATTGCTCATAGTTCCCAGAGTCTGTACTTGCCATTTGGCTTTATGACTTTCTTTCCTCCAACCCCCTCCAACAAAGAGAGCTAGAAAACTGAGCCAGTCTGGAGAAGCAACCTTATCTAATTTACAAATGTTCTTATAGGCTGAGGGATAGGAATCAGTTCCGTCACAAACAGCATAAATGATGCTTGTGGATTGGTGTTTCATGTTCTCCCACACTTATCAGATCACCAACTCTGGTTCTTCATTTGCTTGAGTCCAGTTCAGGTTATCTTTTTTGTCCAGCTTCCATCTATTTACTTTGGTTCAGTTTCACTACAAGACGACCTCATCTTCTCTCAGATCTGCTCAGGATAAGACAGCATCTGGCAGTCCAGGTCCTATATCTAAAGCCTGTTCTTTTCTTCTAACTCCAGACTTTACTAATTCAGGCTCAACTGACTCAGGAAGATCTGGCTAGGGTCTCTCTTTCAATGAATGCTAAGCTACCCCAATTATGCCTCTGCCCACCAGGGAGAAGAGTACACACACAGATAGTTGCTCTTGAGCAGCTGACTCATAGTTATCCTGCAAACACTTTTACTCTGGTAAGTTGCTCATATGTCCATAACCTCAGTGAGGACTAAATTTTAGTTTCCATCCTTACCCCTCCTTCCTATGTAGTCATAATTTTCTCAAAAACATTATTTATGGAGTGAAATTTTTGTCTCATTTCAAAGTCAGTTTAAGCAAAATGACTTCCATGCATCAGGTTATTCAGGTATGAAAAATAATAAATCTGCCTTATGGTCTTACATTTTATGAAATAATCTACTACTTGGATGACTCAAAAATTGCTCAACCTGGAAATTTCAGTCATGGCTTATTTTATAGACCTTCCTGAGATTTAAAAAGCAAGTCAAGCTTGAAAACTTCTGATCAAACTGCTGATTCTATAGTTTCTCTTATGCTCAAATTGATGTAGAGATTTCATATCTTCCCAGCAAAAGATGTTTTTCTTGTGACATTACTAAATATTGAAAGAGGCTGCTGACAGATGTGTTTTAGTCTAGTGATTCACATAAGCTGAAGGCCTGATAGCACCACACATTGAAGCCTTAGTCTTCAGATACATGCATATTTGCATAACTGTATGTCCGTGTGGAATCAAATGAAGTTGATTTCATTAAGGAATATGTGTCCAAATTGCCATATCTGTTTTTAGGATCAGCTCATTAGCTTTGTGGCATTGACTCCTATGTGGGGGTGGTTGTAACTCTCTAAAACAACTTGCTCAAAATATTTTTCTTTTAAAACATAGGCATGCAAACACACACATACACATCCAGCAAATTTAAAGTGAAAAACAAATCCAGCTGTCAAAAGTCAGGAGATTTCAACTTGAGATTTCACCTTTTCACTTGACCATATTTTTCATATATTTATTATTTCTATTCTTATTTCCTTTCTAAATATTACATGTTAATATATGTTTATAGTTCATGTTTCCTCCCCAAAAATTCATGGTGACTGTGACTTGTATGAGATTAGGGTATAGGATCAATTTTATTATATTTCTTGATTTATTTATTCTTCAGGTTTCAACTTTGCCAGGGGTATTTGTTTAAAGTTGCTGGTGGGATGGGGTAGGGGATTGTTTGGTTGTTTTTTCCCCAATGATTTTATGAATCATTGAAGAATACACTGGAAAGAACTATCATGCCATGTCACAAGATGATTTACCTAGTGGACATTTTCCATGACTAATTTCTAATGATTTTTACCTGCTGACCCCCAGATGAAAAATAGGCAGAATGTTATGATAATATACAAGTATAACTTTTTTAATTGTTATCATATCAGGCTCTTTCAAAGGCATAGGGATATTTTGTATTTTTCATTTTACTCACCAGTAAATGTTATTTGAGAGCTGCTGCTTAGCTTTACAAACATATGTGTGTATATTTGCTTATATTTGTATTTCTAGAAATCTTTGAGATTTCCATAAATGTTAATAGTAATGTTAACTATTATCCACAAATATTAGATAGGCAGCAGGCATTCCAGTGTCAAAAATTACCCAGAGGACATTGTTCTCTAGCTCTTCCACCCCAAATTACTAATTTATAAACCTTCTAGTTGTAACCTCTTCTGAATTCGTGGAGACATCCCTCAAACCACCATTTATTCATATTAATGGCCCCCATTAATGTCATCAAATGACAGTAACGACTCACCCAAGACCAAGAGCCTGTCTGCTTTTGGCTTAGCAGAGAACCGTAATGGATACAGGAAAGTGTGTGCATGCTACATCCCTTCCCCGTCTCACTCTACCTGGGGTATATGGAACACTTTTGCTGACTGCAGCAGTGTTGTTTATACCATAGCATCCCTAAAAGTGTTTTGTGGGTGCTACAGTATCCCAGCTGAGAACCACTGATTTAGATACTACCATTATAGAAACTTTAACTGTTTCTATAATGGTAGTATCCATTCTATAATGCATTGTATCCATTCTAACTTGCTGTTTTAAATTAATCTTTTGGAAACTTATCTTTTAGGTTGAAATTTCTTATCTGGACATTTAAGAGGACTGTTTTATGATAGACTTTGTAAGTTTCTTTATGTGGGAAGGAAAATGTAGTGTAACAGGGGCCCCAACCCTTGTTACTAAGAATGGAGCCAGGAAGCCAATCATTTGCTGCAGGAAAATGAAGAGTGCAGTCTGCAAGGAGGCCCAGTAAATTCTGTAATCAAGCCTATGGATGGGATCATAAAAAGCCCCTGTACCTACTTTTAAGAAGGAGACCTGCCAGGTTTTGAGCCTGGTGGTAAGATGCAGGAGCAAGCCACAGGCTGCAGAGAGGTGAACCTGGGAGTAGAGTAACAGTATCTGGGCTGTGTTGCAAGAGGAGGGAGGAGAAGGAGTCAGGGAGAATATAACCCTGCATCTAGGGCTAGAGAGGGAGTCTGGCCCAGACTCTGGTAGCAGGAGTTCATCAGGAGAGCAAGTCTCGGGTATGGATAAGCTGATATGTTTTCAGATTTGCTTGTAATTGAGCTGTGAGGCATGGGAGTGGCTGAAATTGGAGAAGGGAGTTACTGAGAGCACCTGGTGAAGGTGTCACAGGTGAATTTTGTGTGGGCTACTGCAAGGCCCAGGGAGACTGAGACAGGCCTGAGTGTCCAGTGACAGAGAAATGAAGCTCTTGACTCGTGTTTGCATTCTAAAAAGCAGGAATGCTTTGAATGATTAAAACAAACTCCAAAGCTTAGAAAGTCTTTCGTTAAAAATACATTTCCACAAATCAGACATTTTAACCATTTATTACTCGGAATGAATATATACATATACAGAGTCTTTATCAAAATAAAACAGCACTTTATGTTCATTCTTTCTCATAGTGAATATTCCACTTGGTTTGATTGCTGGTCATTCTCCTGTGACAAATAAAGAAGGCTTGGAAAAATTAAATAAAATCATAAATAGGAGTTGGAGGCCAGGATGATGAGTGCTGTAGTCTTAAAAGACTTTGCTTCCAATAATTATGTTTCTG
>NW_017729022.1:79828610-79835160 GCF_001723915.1 Gavialis gangeticus
CCCAGCATCACAAATACCTTAATGAAATTTTTTTATATCAGCTAAACTTGGAAGCAGACTTCAGTTCTTTGAGTTAATAAAGGCTACATTAGTTGTGGTACATAAAAACCTGTCAGTTGCTGTAGAAACTGATTTGCAACCTATTGGTGTTCTATTCACCTTCCAAAGGTATTGTTAGTTCTAAAATGATTTGGTGGTAACGGCTATATTTTCATGACCAGGAATTTGTTTCTATAGGAACTGAGATAATACTCAGGGTTAAATTTTTGTAGATAGGTTTGTTTGATGGACAGCAAGTTGAGATGGTTGGATTTCTGTTGTATTATAAAATATTCTTCTTATTCAAAATGTAATTGAAGTTTTTTTTATGATTTTTTTTCCATGTGACAGCAAAAATGTACTAATAGTTCATGCAAAATGTGACTTGAGCATCTTTTTAAGGGAATAATCTGTGATGGGTAATTAAAGTGAGGTATAGATGTCATTTTAGTAGCACATACCAAATCCCTTCAGCTAAGATTTAAAATTGACAAAATCCCCATCTATTGTATTAATCCCTTAGCCTCATATATCTTTCACTGTACCATATAATCTCTTATTTAGTTTAATAGCTAAATAAAATAAAAGTGGGATGTTAATTTAAAGTTTCATTTGGCTCGTGTAGTGCGACTTGAGCATGGACTTGATCAAGGCATTACTTCCTGCTCAGAATCATTAATTTCATAACCTGAAATTAGTTTATGTTAATTAGTGTATCCATAAATATGTGAAAGTGGGTGATTCCAGATTTTTAATAAATATACATATCTCATCTGCAGATACAGCAGTCACTTACAAGGGCATAAACCACAGTTTCTAATTGCCCTTCACCATAATTTGCCAAAGGTCTAAGTTTGATGACTTTCAGGGAATGCTTCAAGGCTCATCTTTTTGATTGAATGATACAAGCCTTACACACAACATGATGCCATTTATCTGCTTATCTGTAACATGATGACTTTGGGATTGATTCAATACAGCAGAGGTGGCCAACCTGCTGATCCAGAGCCACATGCAACTCTTCAGAAGTGAATATGTGTCTCCTTGAATCTTTGCACTTCCATTTGGAAGCTGGTCACCGTGTGCTTGTGCAAAGATTCAAGGAGATGCATATTCACTTCTGAAGAGTTGCATGTGGCTCCAGAGCTGCAGGTTGGCCATCCCTGCAATACAATGTTCTGAAGTGTCAGGGTATATTCTAGGCAGGCAGGTCTTTAAACTTATTTTGATGAAAACTGGAAAAACAACATGGGGGATCAAAAGGAGCTGATTACAAGAACCAGCAGCTTCACCCACCTTTGTAACTATTTGCAAATCAAAGAACCACTAGAGAGCAGCCATATATGAATTTCAGCATAATGGAACCCACATCTAACCTTCTACCTAACAATGTCAACACCATGAATGACGTCTCTCCCAGATGGAAAGAAAAGAAATAAGAATAGTTGGGAGGAGGGAATCACAGAGACCTGCTCCTGTTCTCTCCCTAAACCAGGTGTACTTTATCAGGGGGACACACAGCCCCTGACACAGGTGAGAGGTAGCATATAGTGCCTGCATATAGTGCCTGATATGGAGATAGGAAGGTGGCATGTTAGGAGGTTGACAAAAGGCATGCAATGACTTCTGTCTATAGAAGCAACAATGTGCAGACCGCAAATAACAGTGGGGATTTCAATTGCATAATAGAAGTGAGTGACAGAACAGGGGAAGGAGGAGACAGAACTTTAGACATTTCATCAGATTAACAACTATAATTAAAGAAGAGTCACTAAGAGATGTGTGGGCAGGGTAGAAACTTGTTCATTGGAATTGACCCCAGTGAAAGAAACCATCGAGAATTGACTTTGTGTGTGGATCAAAAGAAATCTAGAAAAGGAAGAAAGAAAGCATATGTGTAGCATTTAGTGATCACTGGGTGATGAAGGCAGAACTGAGTCTTGGTAAGAACCCCATAAGGGGAAGGGGAGTGTGGAAGTTCAATGTGCAGCTGTTACACGATGAGGAGATATGTAGAACATACACAAGACAGTATGAGGGGTAGAACACCAACAAAATATTTTAACAGTACCAGGGAATGGTAGATGATGGTGAAGAAGAGGATGGGAGAATTCTTCAGGAAAGAAGGCTGAAGAACCACAGGGAAATGAAAGAGCTAAGAGAGCTACAAAGAAAGATGCAGGAGTTGCTAAAGGAAGCTGCAGAAAGAAGGCCAGTATAAGAAGAACTAGAAGAAACAAGGCAAGAAATAGAAAGCTGGTTTAAAAGAAAGGTTAGAGAATGTTTTTGGCACAAGCACCCTGGATGGGAGAAAACAAAGAGTGTTCCCAATACTTTTCAGCTTTAGTGAAGATGGCAAAAGAAGAATTAGAAACAGTGGAGGAAGAAGATGGTACCCAGGTGGAAAAGCAGGAGGAGGTATTAGAGGCAACAAAAAGTTTTTATGAAGACCTATATCAGATGAAGGAAATAGATGGGAATAATTTGAAGGATTCATTGGAAGAGACTGAAGAGAAAGTAGAGGAGGAGGACAAAAAGAAGATGGGACCAAATATAAGGTTAAAGGAAGTGGAGGAGTGCTTAAAATCCTTTAAGAGAGGGAGATCACCAGGAGCAGACAGATTATCTATGGAATTTTGTGAGAGGTTTTGGGTGTGAATAGGGAGGGATAGAAAACATGTGCAATAATAATTGATTTCTGTCAATGGAGGTATGTCAGTTTTCTTTGGCTGAGAATTTGGTCTGTTAAGTTTGCTAAGTGCTGATCTGAGATCAACTGAATAGTACTTACTCCAGATTCTGCACTTTCATTCTCCTTTCTATTGCTGAGCTATCCCAGAATGCAGTGGGTTAGTCTCCGAAGTTCATATGTGAAAGGCTCTTAAATTAAATTTGGATAACAGTGATACCAAAAGCACTTGATGCAAAAATGATATGTCAAGATTCCCTGTTCCAATAAGAGTTTGGTTGTTTGTAAATGGATTTGAGAGGTGAAAATTTTAATTAATCAAGCAACCTAAATAACTCTGGGTGACAAATGATTAGTACATGAATCAGTTTAATGAAATGACTCCAATGGTTTAATTGTTTACAAAACTAAGGGCCATAAAACATTATTTATACAAATTTATTTGTGAGAAGCTATCTGGTATATTGACAATATATCATGACCTGCCTCTACTGTACCATTGACACCAAAATGTGATTACAGACCCAATAATTTATGCTGACACCCAGAACATTTGAATAAATAGTCTAATCTCAGCTTTGTTGCCTTAGGTGATATAACAGAAATGATGTTCTACCAATGCTACTGGTATATATAACAACTTTTTCAGATTATGCTACTTTCAAACCAAAGGAAATCATCCCTCACAAGAGGTAACCAAAGCATCTTGTACCAAGAAACAACATTAGAAATACTTAGTTCTGTTGGTCAAATTTCATTCTGGTTCTGATAAAATGTATACATGATTGGATTTAGAAGAGATGATATATATGTAGCTTTTAAAATCATGAACAATCTTACTGAAACTAAAGCAAACCTTTAAAAATGTTCCAAAACAGAACTCTGAGACATAATGCAGAGGATTTGATCTCATGGTAACCAAACCAAGATAACGGTAAAACTTCCTTCTGCTTCCCCAATAGATTTTTATCTTGTTTTCTGCTTTTTAAATGGCTTGGGTGGATGCTTTTTTCATTTAATTTTTCCAAAGTCTCGCACTGAATTGCAGAAGACTAAAAGCCAGTTCATTGAATGAATGTGTCTCATCTTAAAAAAGGGAACTGAACACATTTGTGTAGTTACCTGAAGACAAATGTGTGTGTTGAAATACACTGTGCCATTTTCTTCTTGAAAGCAAATTAAATTTCAAGTTTTTTCAGTGTGCATTACTGTAATATAGCAACATTGGATTCTGGGTTTGGATCAAGAGGTTACAGTAAAACAAAGACTTTTTATTAAATAATATGTTTAATAATACAGTCAATGTCTACAGTTTTGCCACTGGAGGAACAGAGATCAATTCTGCATTTAATATATTTAATATATAAGTTAATATAGTAGATCTCATAATATAAGCAATATAGTAACGTAAGTCAGGATAAGAAAATAAGCAACTTTTGATTCCGCCTTATATGCCAGTTGTTATTCATAGAAATATAGAGCTGGAAGGGACCTCAGAATGTCATGTAGTCCAACCCCCTGCTCAAGGCAAGTTCATCCCTTTCTAAACCATCTGAGCTAACCTATTCTTAGAACTGCACAAACCCCAGCCTCCTACAGCTACCAGGCACAATGCCTCGAATCACCAAGCATACTGACTTTCCAGAGGGTAAAGCAGAGGGTGAAGGCACTGTCAACATCTTACCGCTAACAGTTTGTTAAAATACACTTGCGAGAACCCAGAAAGAGAACCATGACCTGCTGCAGAACCACACAAACTATTCATCAATGACCTGGATAAGGGAGCGAAAGGACCATTGGTCAAGTTCGTGGACAACACCAAGATATGGGGTTGTGTGGACACACCCGCAGATGGTCTGCTTGTATCTGCAGCCTTAGACAGGCTGGCATGTTGGGCAGAACAGAACCAGATGAGGTTCAACATACAGAAATGTAAAGTGCTGCATCTGGGAAGGAAGCACCCCCAACACACCTACAGGCTGGGCAACGCCAACCTGACCAGCACTACAGATGAAAGGGATCTGTGGGTAACAATAGACCCCAGCAAGAATATGAGCCAGCAGTGTGACACAGTAGCCACTAGGGCCAATAAAACTTTGGCATGCATCAATCGATGCATCTCCAGTAAATCCAGAGAAATGATTCTCCCTCTTTACTCAACATCGGTACAGCCGCAGCTGTACTATTGTGTCCAGCTCTGGGTGCCACCCTTCAACAAGTCTAAAGAAAAGAAGACTGAGAGGGGACCTAATTGTGGCTTACCTGTATATCAGAGGCGTACATCAGGGGCTCGGTGAACAACTGTTCACCAGGGTGCCCTGGGGAAAAACTAGCAACAACGGCCACAAACTCCTAGAAGATAGTTTTCAGGCTGAACATTAGGAAAAACTTCTTTACAGCTAGGGTGTCCAGACTATGGAACAAGCTCCCACCAGAGGTGGTGCAATCATCTACCCTAGAGGTCTTCAAGAGAAGACTGGACGGTCACCTGGCTGAAGTCATCTGACCCCAGATGTCTTTCCTGCTCATGCAGGGGGCTGGATCTGATGATCCTTCAGTGTCCCTTCCAGCCCTATGATTCTGACATGGTGTAAAGTTCCTTCCTGACCACAAATGTGGCAACTGATCTTAACCTCAGTGGAGAAGTAAAACCCTCTAACCCAAGAACCTCTGGGTTTTTCAGTCCCAGTGGCAGCATTGGCACCCCAATCCATATCTCCAGTCCTGGCAGCAGTTAACACTGGTGCTTCTGAGGAAGTGGGAGAAAAACGCTGGCATTTGTAGCAGAAGGAGATGGAAAAACTTCCTTCCTGGCCTCATGTGGCAACCATCAAAGCCCAGAAGCGTGGCAAGAAAAGAAACCTTCTCCACTGTTCTGCAACCTGAGGACTGCAAACACAACTCTGTACACCCTAACTGGAGAGCCAGAACTACCCTTTCTGTCATCCTATGAATTTATCCCAGCTCCTTAATCATAATCCAGTTTCCACTTGCTCTGGAGTGTGGAGCTGTTCTTGTGGTCCCTAAGCAATTCTTACGTGGGTGTGTGGGGACTCCAGGGCTTCCATCTGTTGCTCTTCAATGCACACTCCAGACATTGAGTGAGCACCTAGGTCTCTTCTCGGTCTATTCCTGTCCACCAACTGTGCTACTCCCATCTCATTTGTAAGACATTCTTAAGGCCCCCAAAAAATCTTTTTAAGGGTGAAACTGGAAAATTCGGCCATAATGGCACTTTTTGTCCTAAAACATTTCTAGCCAAGTGGCCTGGTAGCACAGCTGGGAGCTTTCATAGTGCACATACTATTGAATTTATAATGGTTTCTGCTTTAACCTTGTGGTTCTGTAACTGGACACTGCTCTAATCCATGATAAAGTTTTTACTTAAAAAAGTTGTGAGGCATTTGGTTGCATGGTTATTTTTGGTATAAATGCTTCAATGTTCCCCATTGCCACTACAAACTTGATAGTCTTTAAAGTGCCACCTTGCCTTACCTTAGCATGCAAATTAGTTCTGAGGCCTATTTTTCATTAAGTTTCCAATACAAATAATAGCAGGGTACTTGCAGATCCACTTTCCTCCCTTTCTTGAAGATAGGCACCACATTGGCCTTCTTCCAGTCTTCAGGCACTACACCAGAGCACCAGAAGTTCTCAAAGATCCGTACCATGGGTTGGGCTATGATGCTAGCCAGCCCATTGAGTACCCTGGAGTGTAGATTGTCAGGGCTGGCTGACTTGAAGGTATCCAGCCTCTCAAGGTGTTCCTTCACCTTGAGAGGCTGGATCTCCCTCACCTGGACCTCCCTGTCCCGTAGTCGG
>NW_017729022.1:79840160-79848373 GCF_001723915.1 Gavialis gangeticus
GAGTGTAGATTGTCAGGGCCGGCTGACTTGAAGGTATCCAGCCTCTCAAGGTGTTCCTTCACCTTGAGAGGCTGGATCTCCCTCACCTGGACCTCCCTGTCCCGTAGTCGGCATGGGCATCCCATGGGACTGATGAAAGACCGATGCAAAGTACTCATTTAATAGGTTGGCTTTTTCCTAGGCGTCAGTTGTCAGTTGTCCCATCTGGTTTAGCAGAGGTCCAATGTTGCCCTTGCTTTTCCTCTGGCTCCCCACATACCTGAAAAAGGACTTTTTATTCTCCTTGATACTCGAAGCTAGTTGGAGTTCAGTTGCAGCCTTGGCTTTCCTGATTGTAAGCCGAAGGACTGCATAAAGTAAGGCCTGGGTGGGCCTGAAAGACTACATAGAGTAGGGTGGAGTGAGTGAGGCCCAGCAAGGGGCAGCGTGAGTGTGACCCAGTAATGGGCAGAATGACTGAGGCCCAGAAAAGGGGCAAAGCATGTATGGCCCTGCAAAGGACTGTATGAGAGAGGCCCGGCATTGGGCAGAGTTTGGCCTAGTCAGGGGCTGGCGGAGTTGTTCACTGCATAAGATGCCATCCGCAAGGCATACAACATGGTATTAGGGAAGGTTTGGAGCAGAGTATTTGACCCTAGGCAACAATTATTGTAACATCAAAGGTGTGGCAGGTAAGTCAGCATAGGTGACACATTGGAGGGTACGTTGGAGGGTACGTGCACCGCCCTGGGATTGGCCCTCACCGGCTGGGGAGTGGGGGTGCTGAGAGAAGCACCAGCAGCACTTCCCGTCTTGCCACCGGCGCTTCCAGTTCTGCTGCCAGCATTTCTGGGGTTGGTGATTGTCCACTGAGGGACTCCCCTACCCCCCCAGTTGGCAAACAGCCACTGGTGCCCCACCAAACTCAGGAGGCACCAGTCACCCATGTGAATCAGGGTGGATGCCCCTAGGCAGGGGGCGAGCCAATGATGAATGCGGCCTCAGTACACAGCTTGTTGTCGCTCCCCTGTCACATACCTCTTCCCCTCCTCCCTGGTAGTGCCATTCTGGTAACTTCTTTTCCCACATATTCTTCTGGAATCCTTTGAACATGCCCATACCATGTCAGTTTTCTCTCTTGTACTTTCTTAGATACTTCCACTCCCTTCACCAATCATCTTATTTAAGTATGCCTCACTTTATCTATCTTCATCACTCTACACATCCATCAAAGCATTCTCATCTTTGTCCCATTCAGTCTCCTTTCTTGAATTTTTTTTCAGGGGCCAGGTCTCTGCTCCATCCAATAGAGCTGGATGCATACATGTCTTGTAGACTTTCCCCTTCAACTTCACTGATACTTTCCTGTCACATAATATTCCTGTCACCAATTTCTAATTCATCTACCCTGCTGTTATTCGATGATTCACCTCTTTGTCTAACACTGTGTTCTGCTGAACGGTTGATACCAGATACTTGAACTTGTCAACTTTTTTAATGTGTTTCTTATCCATTATCACATTCCCACATCAGATACCTCAGAGAAATCACAGTGCATATATTCAGTTTTGGATTGACTAATCTTCAGTTCTCTTCCCTCTAGCATTTGTCTCCATTGGTTCAATCCGGCTTGTACTTCCTCTAGACTCTCACCTCAAATGACCATGTCATCCACAAACATCATATTCCAGGGTGATCTCCTTCTTATTTGTTCAGTAAATACATCCACTATGACCACAAACAGGAACCGGCTCAAAGCTGACCCTTGATGTACACCCACCTTCACCTCAAAACTCTTTGTCTCTTCTGACTTGTTCCTCACTTTCATTATGCATTTCCAATACATGTCCTTGATGATTTTGACATATTTCTCCAGCACCTCCTTCAGGTCAATAAAAATGGAATGAATATCTTTACACCATTCCCTGTATTCTCCATCATCTGTCTTATTGCAAAAAACAGTACTGTTCCCTGGCATGAATCCATACTGGCCTTCTTCAGTGACCACCTTAGTCCTTAACTGGTTCTCTGCCTCCCTTTTCCCATAGTTTCAACATGTGAGACATCAGTTTGACTCCCTGATAGTTGCCACAATCCTGGACATCAGCTTTCTTCTTGAATATTGGCACCAACACACTCTTCCTCCATTCATTTTGCATCTTCTCCATTGCAAATATCACTTTAAACAGCTTCCACACTATATTGATTCCTTCTTTCCCCAAGACTTTCCAAACTTCCACCTGTATATCATCAAGTCCTGTTGCTTTCCCATTCTTAATTTTGTTCAATGCTCTTTTCACCTCCTTTCTCCTGATGTCAGTCACCATGCCTTGGTTTTCTGTGGCACCTGCTTGCAAACTTCTTGGGTTCTCTTTGTTCATCAGCACTTCCAAATAGTTCTTCCACCTGTCCTTAATCTCTTCTTCATTTATCAACAGTCACCCAGATTCATCTTTGATAACTCTCACGTGTCACATGTCTTGTCAATCTCTCTATTCTTTTAGCAATCCTATACACTTCTGTCTGTCCCTCTTTTGTTTCTAGCCTTTGATACAAATCATCCATTGCAGAGTTTTTGGCCTTAGCAACAGTCCCCTTTGTCCTCTTCCTCTCCACTTCATATGCTTCAAAGTCCAAAGGGTCCCCTGTATCTTTCCATTTCTCCTTCTCCCTTACTGCTTCCTGGACCTCTTCATTCCTCCACTATGTTTCCTTCCCAATGTGCATCTTTCCAGATGACACGCCACAGATTTTTCCTGCTTTCCTGATCTTATCTGCTGCCTCTTGCAACCAACTTTCAGGGTCTTCTGTTTCTTCAACCTGTGTTTCTTCTAACGCTCTTGCTCTGAAGGCCTCTCATTTCATTGTCCTGCCAAAGCCTCTACAATTTACCATATTTCATGCTGTATAGGTAGACACAGTGTATAGGTTGGCCTTGGTTTAAAAGTAAGGAAAGTTATGATTTTCTTAGGCACAGTGTCTAAGTTGTGGCTGGGCTTGGTGCTCAGCTGGTGCAACCCCATCCCCTGCAACCAGTGCTCCCTAGACCACACTAGCCAAACACTGAGCCCAGCCCTGTCCACTGAGAGTAGTCCTGCTGAGTGCTGAGCCCAGCCCTGTCCCCTGTGAGCAGCATTAGGTTCAGCACTCAGCAGGACAACTCACAACAGACAGAGCCAGGCTTGACGCTTGGTTGGCATGGTCCCATCCCCTGTAAGCCCCAGCCCTGGCAAACAGCGCATTCCCCAGCCAATTGCTGAGCTCGGCCCCATCCCTGTCCCCATCCCCTGTGAGTGGCTCTGGGCTTGGTGCTTGGCTAGAGACACACCGCTCACAGGGGACAGGGCTGGGCTCAGCACTCAGCAGCATCACTTGCAGCAGACAGGGCTGGGCTTAGTGCTTGGCTGGTGTGGCCCAGGCAGCGCTGCTCACAGGGGATGGTGTCAAGCTTGGTGTTTGATTGGTGCAGCCTCAGCCCCTGTGAGTGGCACCAGCCTCAGCGCTCGGCTGGCACAGCTTAAATGGATTAATAAGCGGACATTTTCTGTTAAATCAGGAAATGCAGCCACATGCCTGCATGGCTCAAGCCAGAAGCCAGGGATGCTAAAGCATGCCTGCCAACCACTGCTAAAGAGAAGGAAAGACAGACACCCTCCAAGGCTCTCACCCCTCCCTGCTGGAATGGAGGGGGCATGGCCAGGTACCAGCCAGGGCTAATAGGACACATGGGATGCCTGGCACCAGCCTGGCAGGGGAGACGGGGGCACAGGACAGCTACTGCCAGATTGAGGAGTGGGGCTGGGGAAAACGTCCTTTCTCTGAAGCAAGCATGTTTTGAACACAGCATTTTGCAAAGCATATAACAGGGAACTACTAAAAATCTTTGCCTAAGCTAAGATACAGCCCAGTAAAACTCACCATATACAACTTAGTCTAACTTAAAATGTAAAGCAGGAAGACAAGAGAAATCCTTGCATAAGTCTTACATAATCCTGAGGGCTAAGTGTCTCCTTACAGCCAGGCATTCAGAAAAGCTTTGTTTAAGTATGTCTACCTTTTACCGGTTCTGGTTTATAACATAAATGTAGATCTCTATATTCTTTGATGAAGCTCTGGGCTCACAGGTGCAGGGCTTGGATCTGCACACAGGAAACTAGCTTGCCTCTCTTCTCCCCTCTTCATGCCTGGCTGCAGGCAAGCCATGCAGGTTCAGCTGGGGCTGGCAAACCCCTGGTGTAGTCCACAGGGCTTGCCAGTGGAAGGAGAAGGAACAGAAAGGAATTTGCCTCAGGGGCCATAGCAGGCCAGCATCTGGCCACACCCTGCCCCTGCTCTGGCTAGAGGGCAGGGACCAAGCCAACAGTCTGGAGCAGAGCCCCACCCAGCCCCGAGATTATGCTGGGATGCTGGAGGAGTCTGGTTTAGCTTAAACCAGGAAGGGATCTGGGCCAAGCAATGCATAAACTGTTTTGAGCCAAATCAGTTAAGTCTAATACTACATTCAGCCAGGTTTATCTCAAACTGGTTTTGACCATTTTCAAACTGTTTTATGTGCATTAAATGTGTTCTGTTACAGGTTTGATCCAGTTTTGGGTCACTTAAACTGATTTATGTGTAATGTCTTCCCCTAGCCCAAGTGCTTAGAAATGGATTCCTTGAGAATCTGCTCCATGATTTTTCCAGGGACTGAGGTGAGGCTGACCAGGTCTTTAGTTTCCTGGATCCTCCTTTTCCCTTTTTTTAAATATGGGCACCATGTTTGTCTGTTTCCACTCATCTGGGACCTCTCCCAATTGCCATGAGTTTTCAAAGGTTATGGCCAGCAGCCCTGCAATCACATTCAACCAACTCCCTCAGCACCCTTGAGTACATCCTGTCCAGCCCCAAGCCTTTCTAAATAGTCCCTAACCTGCTCTTTCACCACTGCTGGTCATTCACCTCCTCCCCAAACTGTGCTGCCAGGCGCAGTAGTCTGGGAGCTGACCTTGCCTGTGAAGATCTGAGGTGAAAAAGGCATTGAGTACTTCAACCTTTTCTGCACCCCCTGTCAGTAGGTTGCCTCCCCCATTCAGTAAGGAGCCCACTCTCAATTGCTCATCAATTACCTTCCATTGTCCAGTTTCAATCTCATGACCCTAATGTTCTTCCTTTCAGCTTCCAAAACCTTTTCCTTCAGTTCTTTGCATAGGATGATCCAAATTCCATTTCGTCTTCTGTCTCCACCATTATAGAAGAGTTTAAATCCTCCTCCAGTCTCTCATGGTTTGTTTGCTTTCCACTTTATTTCCTGCACACACACATAATATGTACATTTTCTGCTTTCCAACAAGTCTGCCACTTCTCCCCATCATACTCCCCATATTGAGTGTCACAGCTCTTAAATCCTTTCTTGGGACTAGCTTCTTTGGCCACACCCATCCTTGGTGCTGTTGGATCCAATCATGATGATTTGGCAGACTTTTTTATACCCAAATGCCCCTCCTGATATGAACTCCTTCTTAATCCAAGCTTGAGGCCCACATTGAATGGGTAGAATTACTTATCCATGGCAGAGTTACTCTGGCATATGAGCCTGTCAATAGGTAATTTAATTCGCTCCCAGTAGGTTGCCCTCTCTTGATTGCAGGTGTTAAATATATGAAGCTTTTTAATATTTTTTATTCCATTCATTAATACATGACTACCCTAAAGGGAGCAACAGTTTAATTTTAGAAGGATTTTTAAAAAGTAATTAATCTCTCCTTGTGCCCCAAGCTATTCCTTGGTTGAGCTACTATTTTCATGGCTTATTTTTCCAAAATAGTAGCTAGCAAGTACTGCTGAAGATCTCTGAAACTTATTCAGACACTTTGTTTTTCTCTCTCTCTCTTTTGTTAAGCAGCACTTTCAAACAGCTGTAAAGTAGGGCTGTGCGATGCTTCGGTCCCTGATTCAATTCAGCAGAGATTCGGCCTGATCCGTTGGCCAAATCTCTGAATCTAAATTGAATCAGAGGACCCTTTAATCTCTCTGAATCAAATCGGAACCCTCCAAATCAATTCAGAGAGATTCAGAAAGATTTGGTGATTCAGACATAAACACAGCTTTTAATGTTTTTTTCTACATACCTTTAGGTAGCAGGGACTCATGATTGCTCTGATCCTGAGGCACATGGAGTGTCCCACAGAAGCACGTGGGGTTCCCCAGCATGCTCAGCAACACACCTGGAAGTGGACCAGAAACACTTCCAGTCCACTTCCAGGTCTGCTGAGGAGCATGGTGGGGGTTCCCCCCCATGCCCTCCCGGCTCAGTGACTGGTGCCTCCTGGGTCTGGGGGAGCACCCGGGGTCCCCCTGCAGCTGATCACCAAACTGGAGAGGTAAGGGGGGGGGCATGTGATCCCCAGCAAACCCAGAAGTGGACCGGAAATGCTTCCAGTCCACTTCCAGGCTCACCACTGAGCATGTGGAGAGCCCCCCCTCATGCTCCTGTAGGACACTCCATCCACCCCACCATCGCAACAATCATGAGCCATGCCTGCTACCTCAAGATATGTAGAAAAAACATTTAAAGCTGTGTCTGTGTCCGAGTCGCTGATTCTCCAAATCAGCATCAAATCTTCAGATTCAGATTAGGCCGACTTGAATCAGGGACAGTGTGAGAAGGGAGGCAGAAGCCCCCCTCCCAACATGTCCCAGGACCCCGCCCAACAGACACCGATAATTACGGCAGGATCCGGGGCGAGCGGCAGCTGCAGGGAAAAGCTGGCGCAGACTCGGCAGTTCCACAGCTGCCTGAGCCTGCAGATCGGCAAGCCCTGGGGGCAGGGCCAAAAGGCAGCACGGGATTGTCAAAAGGCAGCTGGGGAGAGACCCAGCTGCCTGGACCAGGGGAGAGAGAACGCCCACAGGGGAAGACTGGCTGCCAGTGGGGAGAGGCATATGGCAGAGCTGGGTGAAGAGGAGCGAAACGCCAGCAGAGAGAGGCAGAACGCCAGCAGGGAGATGCAGGCAATGGAGCCTGTTAGAAATGGCGGAGTGGGGCACAGGGCAAGAAGTGAAGAAGGAAGTGAATTCCAAGCTGCTCTGGAGAGTTCAGGTACTACAACGGGGATGAGTGGTGAGCGATGGCAAAACCATGCGGGCAGCCTGGTGAAGAAGGAAGAGCAGGCAGTGTCTGGCCCAGAGCCTGGCAGGGAAGGGGCAAATTCCACGAGGTGAGGGGATCAGGAGTGATTACTGCCTAGTCTGCTGGTCCCTGGGAAGAGTACCCAGAGAGACAGGCGAAACTTCTCTCATCCCAGGGAGGCAGAAGGATCCTGGGGCCCAGAGTCCCAGGCATTCCATCAATGGATGCCAAACATCTCTTTGAGTTAAGCATTTTTCCTAAGTTATCATTAACTCCAGGCTGGGGCATGTTTAGTTACCCGAAGGTTGGTCCGAAGACAAGGGATCGATTCGTGAGAGATTGACAGATGAATAAATCAGACCCCAATCATGGTGGTCCTTTTGGGTGAGAAGATATCCCAGGGAAGATTACAAGGAGCCAGAGACATCCCAGGCTGTGGATGTGGTAAGGGTGGGGTAAAGGGTAGGTTTTGGAGCCCCACAAAGAAAGACCAGGGTCACGACCCCTCTGGGACCACCAATAGGGAACTGTCTCCCCATCTATCAACATCAAAGTCATGGCAGGAGAGTAGGGGCATCTCTCGGAAACATCTAGGTGGCCCCAAAGTGCGGTCTTACCCTGATGTCGCTAGGGAGGAAGGCACCAACCAGAAAGGGGCTGAAGCCTTACAGCACCTACCAGCATCAGACAGTGATCTGAATCAACTAATCGAATCACTGTCCCTGATTTGGGCCAAGTCCAAATCTGAATCGAATAGGTCCCGCTTCACACGCTCCTGCTGTAAAGCCTGTCCAAATCTTTCATTCCCCCTCCTCTCTTTTTTACTTGCAACAGTATCCAATATTTGACTTATGTTTAGTTCCTGACTCAGTTTAATCTCTAGATCCTTTTCTGCTGGACCTGCTGCCTAGCTGGTTGTTCCACATTTTATATTTATGCATTTCATTGAACCTTCCTAACTTATAGCACTTTACCCAGGTACCTCTTGAATTTCATAGATGTCATAGACATTAGGGCTGGAAGGGACCTCGGAAGATCACTGAGTCCAGCCCCCCACCCGAAGGGCAGGAAGTCAGCTGGGGTCATAAAATCCCAGCAAGATAAGCATCCAATTTACTCTTGAAGG
>NW_017729022.1:79853373-79859762 GCF_001723915.1 Gavialis gangeticus
CATCTATGAATGCAAGCCAGCATTTTGCTCACTTTACTAGCTGCAGCATCGCATTGCAGGCTTATGTTCATCTTGTGGCCAATGATGACCCCCAAGTCTCTTTCTTCCGTAGTGCTAGCCAGTGTAGCACTGCCGAGCCTATAAGGGTGCTGCAGGTTTTTCCTCCTAAGGTGGAGAACCTTGCATTTTTCAGTGTTAAACACCATCAGGTTCTCACCCACCCATTTGCTGAGCCTGTCCAGGTCAGCCTGGACCACTCGCCTGTCTTCTGGCATGAATGCTTTGCCCCAGAGTTTGGTGTCATTGGCAAACTTGGCCAGTCCACCTCTGACTCCAATGTCCACATCATTAATGAAGATGTTGAACAATACGGGTCCAAGGACAGAGCCTTGGGGGACCCCACTGGTCACAGGGCACCATGGTGATTGACTTCTGTCAATTACTACCCTCTGGGTCTGACCATGGAGCCAATTTCCCAGCCAGTGGATCATGCTGGACCCAAGGCCACAACTGGCCAGTTTCGCCAAGAGGTGATCATGGGATAAATTTCCTCTTCTTGATTTCAGAACATCTCTTCAATTTGCCAAGATCACTTTGAATTCTGGTCCTATCCTTCAAAGTCCCTGTAATACCTTCCTATGTGGTGTCATCCACAAATTCTGTGACTATTTTATTCTTCAAATCATTTAAGAACTGGGTCTGTGACAGACCTTTGTGGGATCCATGTAAGATGCTTATCCAGTCTGACAGCAAACTAATGGCAGCTACATTTTTGGCATGATTTCTCAGCTAGTTGTATATCCACCTTAGGGTGATCATAGGTAGAACACATTTTCTTAGCTCGTTTATCAGAATGTTAGATGGAACAATGTCAAGAGCCTTTCTAAAGGCAACGTCTGGACATTTGATTGCTTTAATATGTTCTGAGATTGACAAACTCATATTGACTGTTTTTGGTCATCTTATTACTAGTATCTTCTGGGATCTTGCAAATTGATCCCTGGAAAGTATCTAGAACAAATGATTAAACAATCAAAGTTAGGCTGATTTCTTTTTCCCCTTTTTCATAGATTGGTACTATACTTTCCTTTTTCCAGGCCTCTGGAACCTCCCCCGTCCTTCAAATGTTCTCAAATATAAATAATTTATTTTGACCAGTTCTTTAGGATCAATTTCATCAGGGATGGTAATTTGAATCTCTCTCTCTCTCTCTCTCTCTCTCTGACCTAAATATTCTTTAACTACTTCTTCCCATATTCTGACCTACCCTCCTATTACTTTGTTAAAATTAATTTCATTAAGTAACTGATCAGAATTAGTCTTTTTATTATGAAAGTTGAAGCAAAGAAAGCAGTGAATATTTCAACCTTCTCTGCATTATCCACCATTTGCTCTCCTTTCCAGCTAATGGAGTACAATTCTCTGTGCTTACCTCTAACTTTTAACATATACATATATATATATGTGTGTGTGTTAAAATATATATGTTACTTTTAACACATATAAGTTAAGTAAAAGGAAAGCACAGAGAATTGTGTGTGTGTATATATATATGTATATATATGTATATGTGTGTGTGTGTGTATAATCTGTTATCATTGCTTTTTATTGCCTGTTATGCTAATCAAAACTCATTTTGTGCCTTTACCTTTTTTACTTCCTTCCCTACAAGCTTGGCCTGTTCCTTTTATACTCATTTTAGTCATGTGGCTCTATCCACTTTTAATTCCCAGTCTAACTCTGTTCATGACTGAGTAATAGGGAACCCTAGTCCTGTTACTAGGGAAGAGCTAAAGGGTGAAAAACTCACAAAACCCCTTTTAAGAACAGGGCTTTTGCGACCCAGAAGGGCGAGGACTCAGACAGTTTGAGCTTGGCTTTTGAGCTGAACTCCCAAAATTTCAGCAGAGAGAAAATATTTGATCAATGGAGGCTGAAAGGGAGACAAGGAGGGGTACATGCAGTAGTAAACAGTCTGGGGAAGGTAAAAACTAGAGGATCAGGACTACCAGCTCTGGTGGGTAATAAGTTGCCTAGCAACAGGCTTCACAAAGACGGAGCCCCAAACAAAAAATAAACTAAGGACTACAAGCTGGAACAGAAGCTGCTTAATAAGGATCAGTTGACCTATAACTGTGAACCTGCCTCTTGTGGAGCCGACTAAAAGTAAATGAAGATATAAATTGGTGAATGAAAAACCCGTGCCAGGCTAAGAAGCAGAGATCAGCTGATTGCTATGGGTGGGACCAACCAGTGTATAGGTTTGCGTCCAGGGCAAATGGACCACTCTGGCCTTGAGTGGTGAGAAGAAAGGAGCTCTCCTGTGGAACATAGGTAGCTGAGGTCTCTAAGGAGAGGAGGAATTGCTATCAGGGCAGGGAAACCTCTCCCTCTTGGTGAGTATTCCTGAACAGGTTAAAGGTTTTGGTCATCTTCTTGTGTAACTACACCACATTTGACCATTTTGTTACACATGCTTGTGCTCGTTCATTCTACTGTGTGAGACCTTTCATTGTACATGTGCCTTCTAGAAGCAGGTATTGCAGCAGGTGTTGCAGTCTGAGGCTCTGTGCTGTAGTCACAAGTAGCTGAACCAATGGTATAGCCCCACTTCTTCATTAGTTCCTTGGAGCATCCAGCTCTGGTATGCAGGCAGTTGAGACATGACCACCTTTGCCATGGTTCATCAGCCCCTGCTGGTAAGGACTTGGCTGCTGAAATGTCCATTTTTTCACTCTAAACCTCCAAACCAAAGGTTCTGATGTAATGCTCATTTCAGTTCACCCAGTTAAGCTATGTTTCTGTTAAGAATCTGTTTATAGATGCCAGAGATCTAGGAGTGGCTAAAAGGGGCAGTTTGTAGGCCCCACAGTACAGTGCTCTGGAGCACACTGTAGTTTTAACCTTGTGAGGACCAGAGGCTTGAAGGGGGAAAAGCAGAAGCCAAGGAGACAAAGCCAGAGGAGAGAAGCAGAAGCTGGAACAGGTGTTCAAAGGAACTAATAGAGCCAGGAGGCCAGGTGCAAGGAAACTGAGCAAGACCTGAAAGGCATGGGTGTGGCTACAGGAGAGGCTGGAGGCCACAATTGGGGTCAGTGAGGATGAAAAAGATGGCACAGGGAAAGAACCTGTGGCTGAGCTCACTCCAGAGATCATACCAGCAGACTACCTCTAAGATTCTAGGACAACCTCCCAAGAAATTAAGTTTATATCAAGGCACTGAAGGCAAGTATAGGGGGAGATCATACAGGGACTGAAGAGTCCAGGATTAGCCCGCATCTGAGTCATCCTTTGGGCAGATCTGTTCATAGTGACCAATTCCTTTTTGACTAAGTTGATTAAAAAATCTCATGATGCATCCGTCATGGTTTTTTACATTACTGTTGTTCATTTAGCATAGTTTCTTTTGACAACCAAGTTTCCCTGTATTCCTCTTCACTTCACCCAGATTAACTTCCATGTTTTAATTCTCAGTTGCTTCCTCCATATTAGCCAGTGAGAACCAAACCTGGAATTGACACTCCATATGCTGTGGAGTCATTCCATATCCACCTTCTAAAACACAGTTATCCCCTACATATTCAGAGAACTTGATAGACTCTGCTGTAATGTTTTTCTAATAGAAATTAGATACTTTGTCACCCATTACCACCAGTCTAGTCTTCTGGATATGTCTGATAGTGGTAGTAAATAATAGCAACCAAAAACTTTGCAAATGATACTTTTTAAAAGAAAATTGTCCATTGTAAACCAATAAAAAGCAAAAAAAGATTGCCACTTCTTTTTCCAGGCCACCTTCCTACTTTCAATTTAAAAAATTCTCTCTCAATCTCTAGAACCAGCATTTACTGTTGTATTTAAAATACTTCACTATATATGAAAACTGCTCAATAATTATGAAACACTTGACAAATATTTTAGTGTTCCAATCAGCATACTAAGAAGTGATCGTCTAGAGTTGACCTATGTAAACAAATTGAGACCTTCACACACACACACACACACACACACAATTCATATATGGCTTTTTATCATTAGCTGTTGGCATTGAGTATATGGTATTCTCTCTTCCCCTGGTGTCCATACCAGTTTTTAGCTCAGGTAACTTGAATTTTGCATGCCTAAATTTCAAGTGAATATTGCTTGCTTTATTCACTTTCATTTCCCAACTATTTTAGTGTTTCTGTTTATTGTTAGATCCTAGTGCCATGTTAACTCTACCATATGTAAGGTTGTGTTTGAGAGTTGAGTTTCAATATGAACTTTCAACCTTTCTTTTGTAAAATCTCAGGAACAAGAAACAAAGCATAAAATACAAACTTGAGTAGCATGATGCCACACAACTGGATAAAGAACAGTATGACCTTTAAATATCATTTTCTTGAAGAATGTCTCACTAGATTGTCTCACTTCTCTCTGGCCTTTATT
Source organism: Gavialis gangeticus (assembly GCF_001723915.1). Classification (NCBI taxonomy): domain Eukaryota; kingdom Metazoa; phylum Chordata; order Crocodylia; family Gavialidae; genus Gavialis; species Gavialis gangeticus. The sequence continues at coordinate 79,857,802 of NW_017729022.1, forward strand.
TAAAAGAAATCTGATATTCTGGGACTTGCTTGTATTCTTGTTTCCTTACATCTTAGTTCCTGTACATTATACATCAACAATGCTTGTCCATAAAACATTTTGGTTTAGGCATAACAAAAAAATTATGCTAACCATACTGAATTCACCAAACTTTAGTTTGGTAGTTTGTTGGCAAATTGTGTTGGCCTAAAGTCCACTATTCACTTCAATGGGTAAAAAAATCCAACTCTGAGATACTCACTAAATACCCTGTAATGAAAGGAAACCAGGAACACAAATTTCACATCTTCTAGCTGCTTTCTGAATTCACCAGCAATACATTAGGCTTGGTATTGAACATGTGCTAAACTCAGATTGGTCAAATAGCAATACACTTGAGCGCTGCAACATCAACACACCTCTTGTCCAAGGAAAGTGATCCAGTTGAACCAGGTCTAGGCACAGGATCCCATACAGTCAATGGAGAAGACGCACATACCTCCAAAAAGCAACCCCCCAAAAACGGAGGATTTGGTGCCTAGACAATTGAAAGACCTCTGAAGGGAGATCTAAAGAAATCCCGGGCGCATCTACACGTGTGCTTTAATGCACAATAGCCTATTTTACTGCACATTAAAACATCACATAAACTGTCCAATTATGCAAATGAGCAGTAAAATAGGCTACTGTGCATTAAGTGTCACTTAAGCCTTGCATTCATTACTGCGTATTAAGGCAGCCTAATGTGAGTTTCTTTAGTACCTCACATTGGAGGTACTAAATTTAATGTACATTGGAAAAAGTGCCTTAATGCACACATAGATATACCCCCTGCTGCTTAAAGATAGGTATCAGGAAACACTAGCTCAAGGGTGTGTCTGAACTCCTAGCCTGGAGTTTTAGGTACCTGATGTAGGCTATATATTAGGCACCTCAATTAACTTGGAATTTGGAGGTCTCAGTCATGCTTTGGAGGTAGCTAACTTAGGGCACCTATACACATGCAGCAAGGCTGCTCCAACATGCTGTAATTACCGTGCATCACAGCAGACTCAATTAATCAAATCTACTAGAGCGTGGTAATTACTGTGCTCCAGCAGACTCCAGCATCATGTGTATCAGCGTCCCCATGCTGAAAAATGGCAGCAGGGGCACTTTAGTTAAAGTTTGTTCGATAAGCTTTAATGCACAATAGCCTATTTTACTGCACATTAAAACATCACATAAACTGCCCAATTATGCAAATGAGCAGTAATATAGGCTACTGTACAGTAAGTGTCACTCAAACCGTGCATTCATTACTGCATATTAAGACAGCCTAATGTGGGTTTCTTTAGTACCTCACATTGGAGGTACTAGATTTAATGTACATTGGAAAAAGTGCCTTACCACCATTTTTCAGTACAGGGCCACTGATACACATGACACTGATCCACACGCTTTAATTAGAGCAGGTCTGAAAGCCACTCTAATTAAAGCCCCCCCCTCCTCCCCCACACTCCTGAAGCATGTCGATAAACACCCTTACTGATGGTGTCCACCTTTTTCCACAATAACCTAGTTGTTAGAGTACACGCTGAAGGAAGTGGGAGACCTGGGTCTGAAGGGTCTTCTCAGTCTGCCGTCCTCATAGGTTTGGATTCCTTCAATCTCCTGAGAAGGAGTCATCCCAGGATTCGGTCCCTGCTGCTGACAGGTTTATTCCTTCTCTTTAACCAGTGTCTAATGCAATGTACATTGCCCTGAATCCAATTATCCATGAATAGTTATATTTATTGACAGAAGAAGCTAAGCAGGACGTGGTGCTTAAACTGAACTTATTTTGATAATTAACATAAAGTCTTCAGTTTTCACATAGCCACCTAAAATCCTAATTTGAGCATCTCTTCCAGTTTCTGCATGTCACACTAGCTCACAAAGATAAATTTTAAATTAACCTTATTTTTAGCCATTTTAATTTAAGAACCTGAATACCCCTCCCC
>NW_017729022.1:79864762-79868416 GCF_001723915.1 Gavialis gangeticus
TCAAGCCAAATCAAGACACAGCTCTCCAAACCAGCCAGTCCCTCTCCATCCCCCATTCCTGACCTTCACAGGCACAATTTCTGATGTATATACATGCACAATTACATTTCAAATTCTTCAGAAATGATATGGTGATGTCTAGACTCCACTTCCATTTTCATCACTTATCTTTCATGCCTTGCTCCCTATAGTCGAGGAAAATGCATCATAATCTACACAGATTCCAGCAGGGAATGTCTGTGAATTGCAGCCTGCCAGAGTTTCACACATAGATTAGCAATGATTAGTCACTTGCCTGCCTGCATCAGGGGAGCAAGTTTAGCTGTATGATTAAGGCAAAGAACAGGATGTCTGGGTTATATCTCCAGCATAGCTATGGGCTTCCTTTTTGATTTTTGTGAGGATAAATGCCTCTGTTCATCATACAAACAGAAATAGTGCAAGCTGGGAATCTTATTTTTCCTATCTGGTCTATTTAAAGTGTAAGCTTTTCAGGGCAAAGGCTGTCTGCGATGGTCTCTCTTGTTATGTATATATGCACAATAAGACTGACTTCATTTGCACCTTCTAGGCACTTGGGTGACATATAATAAATAATCAGTGGTAAATCTCCCTTACCCGCCCCAAAAAATCTTCCTTAGGCTGATTTTTTTTTTCTGTGCAGCCTTTTTCTGAGTCCCTGCCACTTCTATATTCTTTATGGGCTTCAGTACCCATACTGAGCTGCTTAAACTCACTAGCACTTCTCTGTCCACCAACTGCTACCTGGAAATATAGTTTCCAGGAGCTGACTTAATCGAATATGTTCTGATTATGGAGCAAAGTAACAGATGAGGAATCGTAACAAAAAGTGTTGGCCACATCCATTCAAAACACTGGAGAAAACAGGGGATGATTTATGTGGTCATATGCCTTCATCCCATCAAGAGGGAACATATTTCACTTCAATTTGACAGTTGTACAGCTGAGGAAAACAGGTTGTTCCCAGTGCAGTGCTGGTCTTGGCAAAGCCATGAGTTCACAAACCCTTATCAAAAAGTCTTGTCTTTTCAATCAGTCTTGTCACAAAAAGGTGTGATGCAAGGTTATGAACTTTGAACTCCAGGAAAAAGTGTTTGAAAGTTAAGGCTTGTTCTCTTTTTTTTGTCTTTCTTTCTTTTTGGGGGGGGAGGGGGGATCACAGGCATGCGATTAAAAAGAAAAATACATACATTTTTGTAAAATGTCTTATATGTGTATTAAATTTCATGAACCATAAACACATAAGGAAATAACCTTCTCCCTCTAGTTCATTATGAAGTGTATAAAGAGCCCCATCTTTTTAGGGATTTTGTTGATCCATGCTCTAAGCAAGATCCATGTTGAGGCTGGGGAAAGCACTGTGTTCAGCGCCACAGAAATTTTTTGGGAAAAGGAATGCACCCTGGGGTAGCAATACCTGCTGAGCATAGTCCTTTCCATAGTAAGGAGCATTTGTAAAGATGTCCCCTGGGGCAGTATCAACCAGGGAATCCCATGGTTATGCAGCCACACTACCAGGGAGAATAGGATTATGGACAGGTCCTGGCAGAGATTTTCTTTTTCCCCCTCTTGTGTGTTTTACACTAGGAAAGAGGCCATACTTGACCATAAACTAGGGGTTAAGAGAAGGGCTAATTAATCTGCTAGATGAAAGTGCTGACTTCACACCTAGAGGCAGATGCAATCCAGGGAATAAATTACATGGGTGTAAAACACAAAGTCATTAAGCCAAATGCTGCTCTTAGCTATGCTGATATAAAAACATAAAGTAGTTCACTGAAATCCAGGAGAGTCCAATTTTGTGCTGATGCAACAGAGAACAGAAGCTAGTTTGTAGCATGCATCTCTGCTTCTTTTCTGTGCCCTTGTCATATTGGGCAGAAAGGTTGGTCCTCTTATAAATGATTATATTTATCCTCTTTTATAACTTATTGGAGCTTGATTAAATGTTTTTGCTGGCAGCATTTGCAATTTGTAAATTACATTTCTTCTTCATGAATATAGCTTTAATGGAGACCTACAGAAGCTCTGTCCCCTAGCAACAGCATCCCACAAGCTCCACTTAGAAATCAATGCCAGCTAGACGGAGTGCATGGAAGGGACAGAAATGTTAAATTTTTTTGGTCAAACACACCTTTTTTTCTTTTCTTTTTTTTTCTTTTTTGTTCACACAAAATTCAAATTGATCATCAATTAAAAAAAAAGAAGGAAGACCTTCCATTGGCTAGATCCTTCTCTTCATCTAATACTTATTGATTATCTCTCAGTGCTCTACAAAAAGCTGTATACGCTTTTAGATCCTGATATGCTATTAGACATTATATGACTTGACACATATAATGTGTAAAGGTCAGAGATCAAAAAGACAAAAAGAACTGGGTGTTTCAGAAACAACTTAAGTAGCACTGCGAATATGATAGATAATTGTAATGACTCCATAATTTAAATATCATATGGTACTGTTCTCTACATAGTTCAGATCTTTGGGAACAAATGTTGTCTGGAGTGGTTCAAACAGTGCATTTTGGTTTCCAAAATAATTCATTTATATCATTTATGCTGTCAATCAGCCGGATGAGCATATGCATGATCTAAAAGTAGGGAGAGGTAAATTTTAGTTGACAAGTTTTTAAAATTTAGCCAATAATCTCAGGTTCATGTTTCATTCACGACATGAGATAACCTACCTTCCCTTTGTTCCTAATCTACTGCTCTTTCTTTTAGGCCAAAGTGTATTTAGACATGGAAAAAGTAGGCACAATGGATGCATCTACATAAGACGCTAATGGTGCAGTAGACTAATTCTAGTGTGCATTAGCACTAGTATTTTGTGTAGAATTAGTGTACTGCATGTTAGCATTACTCAAAAAGCATGTGCCGGTGCTAATGCATAGTAGCACTGATAATGGCACATTAAGTTTAGTACCTATGATTACAGGTACTAAACTTAATGCATCATAATTACGGTGCATTAATGAACATGCAGACATGCCCAGTAGGAAGAAAACCTGTTGTCTTTTAGGATGATAGGAAAGCCTCCTAGGGATTGTTGGATTGTCAGACCCTCCCTGGAAATGTAAGAGGAACCTAGTGAACACTGGGGGAACCAGGAGTTGGGAAGTTCTTAAGTGGTCAAGACTTGATTCTAAATACTAGGGCTGTGCGAAGCTTCAGGTGCTGATTCGATTCAGAGGAGATTCAGCCTGAATCTGAATCAAATCAGCTCTGAATCTGAATCAAATCATGGGACCAATTAAAAAGTCCAAATTGATCTGAAGCTCTCTGAATAGATTCTGAGAGCTTCGGCCATTCAGGCAGTCCCCGCTGGCTGCAGCAGGGAGCTGGACCCGGACTCCATGCTGGTAAGTAGGGGAGGGGACTATGGGGAACCCCCTGACGCCCACCTGCTCTCCCAGTCCTCCCATGACTGCCCTGCCCACCCCAAAAAAAGACTCACCGCTGTTGCAGTGGCCTCAGAGCTTCTGGGGCTCATGGCAGAGCCCTCCATACAGTGCAGGGCAGCAGAGACAGCCCCACACTGGGCAGGAGCCAGTGAGTTTGGGGGGGTGGTTTTGTTTGTTTTTTAAGCAATCAGGAGCTGGGGGAGTGGGGTAGCCATGGGGGGCGGGGAGA
>NW_017729022.1:79873416-79875219 GCF_001723915.1 Gavialis gangeticus
GGGTGGTTTTGTTTGTTATTTAAGCAATCAGGAGCTGGGGGAGTGGGGTAGCCATGGGGGGCGGGGAGAACGGGCTTATGCCAGAGCCCCACCACATGCCGTGGGGCAGTGCGGGGCAGCAGGGATTGCAGGAGCAGGTGAGTGGGGGCTTCTTTTGTTTCAAAGAGCTGGGTGCTGGGACAGGCAGGACAACCATTTAGAGCAGACGGGAGGTGGGGCCTGTATGATTCAGAGATGCAGCTGGTTTGGAAGCAGCTGAATCTACAAATCGGATTCAGCCAAATTGATTTGGGACAGTGATTCGAATCACCAAATCAAATCTCTGTCCCCCAAATAGGCCGAATCCGAATCTGAAATGAATACTAGCCACTTCACACAAGCCAGTAAATAATCTTTAATGAGTATCACCTCAGTCAAGGTGTAGTTTCCTGAATAACTGGAAAGTTGATGAGATAGTCAAGGGAAGTAGAGGGCAGATTAGAATGGTAATACACTGATATGCAAGAGAAAAAATACTATCTGGTTATGTTTATACATTTTGTAGTCTGCAATTGGATCTTTCAAGGAAGAGTGTATGTATAGAGTTGTGTTCTCAGGACAGCTTTTTTAAAACAAACTATCCAAAAATCATGTTGTGCATGGAATATTCCACATCGTGCATGGACTATTTCAACCCAGTTTCAGCTGGCCAAAGTTAAAGCTGGCCAAAGTTATAAGCATCTCAAAGGAAGGAAAATGGAAACTGTTAAGGAACCTTAAAAATAATCCTCACTTCTGCATTATCTATTTTTGGGCCACAATACTTTTTCTGTTTAAAATATGGCATTCTAGTCTGTGTTATCACAACAGAAAATCATTCGCTTATCTTTGCTTGCATAATAGGACAGATCTCCCACGACGATGGGAAAAGTCTGGAGAAAGACAAAGTAGGGAAGTTAGCAAGAAACTTCCTTGTGCCATGAAGGAATTAATTAGCAGCTCTGTAATTTGATCCCATACCCAAGGCCGGACAAAAGCTGATTGCCCACTGCACTTTCTACAGCTGTAAATATTTCAAACCTGACTATTTTATGCACTTTCTCTACAACAAAGTTACATTCCCTAAAATGTTTATAATCTGTAGAGCTCATTGTAAAGGCGTAATGGCCTCAGTTCAAGAAAGGAATTGCTGTCATGAAATCAGCTTTCTTCCCTTATGGCTGAATTGACTAAAAATAGCCTTATAAACAATATATTCTGTAAAAATAAAAAGTATGAAGTGGAAAAGTCAAGAGACCCATTAGATTAGAATATAGCTGATTTTTGACACAAGCAAAATAGAATGCAGGTATCTTTTGAAGTTAGGGAACTCTAGGTGCTACACAAAGGCATTATGCAAAGATAGATGCAAAGCTACTTTTATACTCCAGCTTACTATTCCTGGTCAGTTTCTGTAACCTTAGGTCTTCTCCATTTTGTAGAAGCTGTAAATTATTCCCCTTAAGCTGCCAGGAGACAGAAGCAGGAGGTAGCACCAGAGCTGCCAGCTGAGGATTCCTTCTCATGAAAGGGATCTTCAAAAATCTACATTCAGAGATCACTCACAGATTTAGTTTAGACTAGGGTGGCCAACCTGCAGCACGTATGTGGTATGTGGCACAGGCAATCTCTGTGTGTGGCATGTGACAGACCAGGAAGGGAACATGCTGCACAGCAACAGATAGGGCAGGGAGCAGAAAACAGCAGCAGATCAGGCAGGGAGCATAAGACAGAGAGCAGAAAACTGAGCAGTTGATTGGGCTGGGGGGGAGGGTTACAGTAGCA
>NW_017729022.1:79880219-79881826 GCF_001723915.1 Gavialis gangeticus
GGTAGCACCAGAGCTGCCAGCTGAGGATTCCTTCTCATGAAAGGGATCTTCAAAAATCTACATTCAGAGATCACTCACAGATTTAGTTTAGACTAGGGTGGCCAACCTGCAGCACGTATGTGGTATGTGGCACAGGCAATCTCTGTGTGTGGCATGTGACAGACCAGGAAGGGAACATGCTGCACAGCAACAGATAGGGCAGGGAGCAGAAAACAGCAGCAGATCAGGCAGGGAGCATAAGACAGAGAGCAGAAAACTGAGCAGTTGATTGGGCTGGGGGGGAGGGTTACGGTAGCACTCCAGGAGGGGATCAGAGTAGGATTAGGGGGAGTGCAGGAGTAATTTATGGTGTGCCTGCCAAAAAAGCTTGCCCTCCTCCCCCAGCATAGACTATACAAAGAAACATCGTGTCAGTCTGAAGTCAAGTAGAAGACATGGTAGATTTGCACCTTATAGAGTAGCCAAAGTAGATGTAGCACAGACTTTCATGGGCTAATGTTCACTTCATCAGATGCTGTGAAACTACATGTACAAAGCAGTGTATAAGGAGAGAGAAATTTGAATAGAAAAGGCAGGAGGGGAAGGGAGCAGAGGATTGGGGGCTGTGCTGAGAGAGCCAAACAAGCAAGCAATAAATCCATAGGAACAAAGGAGTTACAAAACCTAATCCAGGGATAAGAATCCACAATCCATTTTTAAACCATATTCAACACAATCCAGTTGGTGGATGATTTCATGTTCTGTTATTTCCCATTCAAATAGGCTTTTAAAGATTTGCTGCCTGAGACCTAAAAACAGTCACCCTCAGGTCAGTAATGGACCAGTCCAGTGTTCTGCCCCATACCTGCATATCTTTCTGCAGTTGATGTCAGATCAGTGTACATTCATGCTTTCATGTAGGGATCCATTACAGACAGCAGAAGGACACTATGAGCAGATGATGGCACATATGACATTCGTAGAATTGCAAATGAATGAACCTCATGTAATCTGTGTTATTTGGTCCAGTGACAATATGTTCTGTGTTGATGTCTGGGCACAGAAGGCATCTGTGTCTGTTGCAAGGTACAATTGGGAAGCTAGGACAGGTTTGTCCTCCATGACTCTTTTGAGGCAGATATGCTCTTTCAGGAAGGGTTGGGGTTGATCAATGATGCGTGTTGGGTGTTCAAGACCAGGACTGTAGATGATGACTGTGGCCCGGCATTGTTTGTGCCTGCCACATTAAGATCAGAGCCAAGCATCCAGCAGGTGCCTGATTGAGGTAGCCATTTCAGATTCAGGGCTGCCTATATAAGCAGGGCATTTTGCTGCTAGCAGGCCAGGCAGCAACATCGCCTGGCTGTGAGGCTTCTTGGAACAACCTGGAGGTAAAGGAGGAGCTGTAGGGGATGGCTAGGAGGAGCTGTAGGGGATGGCTAGCAGACCTAAAACTGCACCCTGCTGGGAGTGGGTAGCCTGGTGGGGCTCTCAGGGGCGCAGGAGCCCCCAGAAAATGCCAAGCCAGTTACCACCCCAGTGAAACGTGGGTCAGGGCGCCTGAACCCCAGCTCCCACAACCTGGTGGGTCACCTGCTAGTAGGGCCCAGAGGGCAGACCCCAGGAAA
>NW_017729022.1:79883386-79889596 GCF_001723915.1 Gavialis gangeticus
TGGATGCTTATCTTGCTGGGATCCTATGACCCCAGCTGACTTCCTGCCCTTTGGACGGGGGCCTGGACTCGATCTTCCGAGGTCTCTTTCAGCCCTAACGTCTATGAAATCTATGAAAGAGACTGTACCCTCGACTGGTCAATGCTGGCACCAGGACCAGGACGGTCAAAAGGGCCAGGGGCCCACCATGAGGGATGCCCAGAGCTAAAAGGGCCTGGGGTTTCTGACTGGCCTTGGAGGTAAGGCCAGGGCCTGTATGGGCAAAGTTCCCAGAGAGACCACACACAAGATGGGAAAATAGTTTCAGGGATCTAGAGAGCCTGAATGAAGGCGGGTTAGGCCACTGGAATGGAGGGATCTTGGAGGAGTCCTGATCAGAGAATTCTGGGGCCGGTGATGTTAACAACAGTGGATGCCATCTGTGAGGCAAGGGTTACAGTGTAGGGGAGGTACGGAGCCACAGATAGCACCCCCTGGCATCAGGGCAAGAAATGGGCAGCCTCCCACCTAATTAAGATCACTAATTAGATAACAACAAGGCATGGCAGGCAAGAAGGCAGGCAGGTGGCCCAGAGCAGGTGGGCAGGGCCACTGGTAGGTGGGCCCCAAGAAGCCCCCTGTTACAATGGCCAAAGGAACTCTGTCCTTGTCCTGAGGTTAGTATTGGAGCAGATTGAAGTGAGGTCTCTGTCTTTCTTGATTTGAATGACTACAGTTTTGAGATTGTTCTGTAATGATAGGAATCTGTATTCCAGTTCCTCAAGGTGTGTGTCTAGGTCAGTAGAATCAGAGCAAATCCGGTTGTAATATAGAGCTTGGCTGCAGATAACAGATCTAGTTGTGTAATTTAGGGTGAAAAATGGTGGCATGCAGGAAGCTGTGATGGCTGTTTGGTTTCCAGTATAATGTGGTAATGATGTGGCCATTGAAAACCTTCACTGTAGTGTCTAAGAAATGAATTTGCTGGTTGGAGTATAGCAGTTAGTTTGACAGAGGGTTCAAAGTTATTGAAGTCCTGGTGAAGTTACTTTAGAGATTTCTTCCCATGCGTCCATACAATGAAGATGTCATCACCTTACCTTAAGTAGAGGATTGAGAGGGAAACTGTGGAGGAAATGGACTTCAAGGTCTGTCATAAATGTGTTGGCATATATAGGGGTAGAGGCTGCATATGTGTGCCCATGGCAGTGCCCATCATTTAGATAAAACAACTGCTCTTTTAGGGTATTTCTACACATGCATGCTCCATAGTGTGGCTGCTTTGAAAAGCATCTGGCACTGTGGTGCATGCATTTGTATAAATGGTGAAATGTGCATCACTGGGCAGAAAATGGCAGCAGTCCACTTTTAAACTAATACACCTTTGTGTTTTAGTTGAAAAACACACCATTGCCATTTTCTGCGTACTGACGCATTTCGCCGTTATATAAACACAGCGCCTTGCCGGTCAGCTCACATGAGGAGCAGACTCGATTTAATCACAGGACCTCCAGAACATCACAGCACAAAAAGGTATGTGTATAAATGATCCCCTAAAATTCTCCATACAATGTATCACTCACCAAAAACCAAGGCACATTGTCTCAACTGTACTCTGAGGGCTAAACACTGTCACCTAGAAACAATTTGCTGGATTTACTAATTAGCTCTTTCATTGAAAACACACATTACAAATGCAGTCAAGAATGCTTTGATTTGTGCTGGGATGAAAATTATAAAAGATTCTGGAAGGGTGAAAAATGTGTGGGAAACCTTTTAGTATTTCCAACATGCCCTGGATAAAAGGTGTCAAGCAGAACAAAATTTGGCTTATATGACTTTAAACTGATGTAACTATGCTGGGATAACATCCATATTGCAACCTGTGTAAATGGAGGGGTGTGATTATGGTGAAAACATATATATTATATGGCTGTGGCTGCATGGGCTATAATCATACAAGAAAAGGTTCATAATAGTCCTGTCTGGCAAGCCTAGATTTGGTGAAAGATTCTGCCGTGCCTTTTTTGGCCACTGGACAACCATAAAGGCAGTAAAGGTCTGTGGACTCAATTAATTCCTACGGTAAATGTTATGCCCAATGTGAGGATCACAAGAACAGGGGTACAGAGGAAGCACTGAGGGGGTGACGGGACAACTGTCTGCCATTCTAGGAAGGTTTGGGGGTTTTTTAACCTGAGATCAGAGCTGAGATATTATACCTTTTGGGGGTTTTTAATGGCTTTACTTTGGCTGAGTTTGCTTTGCATTTATCCAACATATGAGTATACCAGCAAAGATATTCAGGGAAACAGTAATTTAAATTATAACTAGAGAATATTCACAGATGAGTGCTGTTGTTAATTATTTGACCTAAAGAAACCAGTCTGGATTAGGGTGCCATTTCACTAAACACTACATAAAGTACAATCTTGTGCTTGCCCCACAGAGATTGCAATCTGAGAATGAAGTGAGAAAGCAGAGAATACTAATGAGATGAAGGAACACCATTTAAGACCTTGCAAATTGCCATCAAAGTCTACCACCCGTTTGACCTCTTGTGCTCACTAAAAGGTGCAAATAATCTTCTACCGCACAATAAATGTTCCTTCACATTTTTCCCTTTTAATATGAAGTGAATGAAGTGTTTGTAAAGCCAGGCATGCTGGTGATTGAAACCCATTATCAATATATTCAGTAGATACAATATAGTAAAAATCTATACAAGCTTCCCACATTGCCCCAGTAATGTGCCTCAACTCTTCTAGAAAATATAATCTTTTGCAGGGAGAAGATGGGTATTGCTGGTGTCCATTCTGCCCATGTTTCCTCTCCAAAAGCAGTCATTTCACCCTATTCTCTGTTTTACCTTAACCTAAAATTACACATCCCACTTTCCTACAATACATTTTAAAGCATGTTCCAAGGATTTTGAGTAGAAAGCTCAAGTGAAGTTCAGCCTACAGGAAATTAGCTTTGTCATTTACATAAGTTTGCAACTGTCTCTTTATCAGTACCGACATTAATGTGTCCAAGCAGTGCTCAGCTCAAAAGGAATCAACTTTCCTGAAATGTGTCTTCCATTAGTGTACAGACATGAGTCTCCTTATTGTTTGTGGGAGCTACACAACTGGCCTAAAGACAGAACAAACATCCTACTTGAAACTGATGTTTCCTTATATGTCTGTCTAACTCCCACTAATATTAATGAGCATTGCACCTGGTATACACTTCAAAAGAATAGTCTCCTAAGTGCAGTTCCTCCAGAGTAAGAGGAGTTCCACAACAACTTCCTGTCCTAAAATGGCTGGCACTATGTACCAAATGAAAATGGAATTTGGCTTGGTTGGACAAGGGGCAGTAAAGACATATCATACAGGGAGGCAGTGGTTACTATATTTACCCAAATCTAAGGCTACTTCAAATTTAAGACAAACCCCAATTGTAAAATTAGTTTTAAAAATTATAAATTTCTCCATGTCTAGAATCTAACTGGGGGTAGGGGGGGAGCAGGGGGATCTTAAATTTGTTCCCTTTACAGCTGTGACAGCAAAGCAGAAGCTAGGGTAAAGGCAGGGAGGAATCAGGGGAAAGAGGGCAGGTTGCAGGGAGGCAAGAAGCATGGGGAGGAGGCAACCCAACCCTCGCTCCTTGCCTCCCTCACCTCCTTCATGACTCACTTCTCCATCTGCCCTCCACTGCCTGCCCCTCCTTCCACTGCTTTCCCCTCTGATCCGGGTGCAGAGAGAGCCCCAGAACCACTCCTGCCCCACTCTTCCCTCTCTCACTGGCTAGGAGCAGGCTGGAAGCAGGAATCTGTGTGCTGCTGCAGTCTGGCCACTCCAGCCTCAAACTGTGGGGGGGCTGCTGTGCAGGGAACCTGGCTGGCTGGAGACCACAACAGCTGTGTGCAGATTTCTCCTTTCCTGCCCAGCTCCCTGCCAGCAAGGGAGAAGAGCCAGGAAGGGATTAGATGCTGGAAGAAGGGAATCTGCAGGCTGCTGATGCTGTCCCTGCCCCAGGTGAGCTCCCTGCCCAGCTGTTCCTCACATCTCCCAGTTGGAGTGGTGTGATACTTGATTGTAAGATATGGCCTTGTTTTCTACATGGTGGAAGGGGTGGGGGGTCATCTTGGAATAAAGTAAATACAGTATATGATTTTATTCCCTGACAGCATCATTAGAAGTGACAAAGCTATAACAGGTAGAGTATCAGAGATACTGGGGGAGATAAAGTATTGGGAGAGTTGACACAGAGGAAAAAGATGGTGGAAAGAGCTGGATGTGTAATAATTTTTGGGTACAACACTCTAGAGAAGGAGCAACATGTCCAGTCAAGCAACAAGCCAAATTATTAAAGAAAGTGCCTTTCAAATAGGGAGCTCCCCACAACAGGCCTGCAAGATGTATGTGTGTGTGATCTAACAGAACAGGACTTTTAGACATGCCTTGACCAGTTGAGAGAAAATAAAATGAGATTGGCCCTGGATCTAGGATTTCAACTTTGAATTAAAGATCTTGTGACGAGATTCAAAGAGCTGGGAGACTGCTAATGGTAGATATTTAATAGCAGGTTCCAATATTCTGGAAGAGGCAAAGGAGTACAGCCTGATACATTGTTAAATTGGGAATATTTTAAGGGGGGTTTTTAGCTCTATAACCAAGTACCCTGTTATAAATAAACATGGGATTTCATACAGCAGATGGGGGAAAAATACAAAACTCTAGATGTGTAGAGAAGAGGAACAAGAGTACTTCATTGGTATAAAAAAAAACCTGGAGATATAGAAGTATTTACATATTGGCAAAGACACTTGCATCTTTCACAAAGAATGCACTTGCCCTGAAGGGACCAGTTCTTCAGGCAAATATAGCCACAGTTAAAATAAGGTGAGAGTGCTTTTCCAAGGGTGCCTAATGCAGCGTGTGCAACATAGAATTTAAGGATGTTGTTTCATACTGGGTGTGTCTACATGTGTAATCTAATGCAACTGAATATACTCAGGCTCAATTTGAGCTGGAGTAAACTAATCCTGACATCGCCGTCTACATGTGTGCTTAAGCTCAGTAATTTACTGTGCTGTAATTTACTCTACTGCACCCTAATTACCATGCACATGTAGATGGTGACACTTTACTGTACAGCAAATTAGTCTGCTGTGCAGTAAAGCATCTTGTGTAGATACTCCCACTGAGGGTCAGTGTTTACTTCATGGTAGAAAGGAAAGGCTAGTAAAATGGTTCCTGCCTAATAGAGTTAAAAGGAGAGGCTGAAGGTGTGGTGCTCATCACACATGGCTTTAGGTGCCTGCAAGAGCCATTTTAGTCAGTGTCTGTTTCCAGCTAGCTGTGCATAACAGCAAGAGGTTCATAGCGTTCCACATGCCTCTATGGGGATAGCGCCCCATAGTGGTCTTTTCTTCCAGGCTAAAACTTAGTAACAGTAGCATCTAATACTCAGGCAGTGATGTAAAACACACAAGTAGGTTTTGCCAACCTAATAAGCTTGCTAAAAGTGTTCTCTTACTCTTTGAAGTTGTCCCTGCTGCCACTTGAACTTATGGGGCTCACCTGGAGCATGAGTGTTAGTCCAAGCTAGTGCACATGTTCTGATTGTTCCAAGTCCCTAACCTGTGATGGTTGTCTGTGTTGGAGAGAATCTCTGCCAGGAATGGCAGATATGGTGCCCCTTACCTGCCTTCCTTTGGGGATTTGTAGATGGCATCATCTATTCCTCTATAGTATGTGTTCTTTTGGGTTGACAGTCACATAGGACCACAATCTCTTATGGCACTCCTCTATTGGCAGCATGTTTTCCATCATAGTACTTATACGACACCATTTCCACAAAGTTATGACAGTAAGTGTGACACCAAATCCCTTTTTATTTTAATTTCATTTTGTTTTGCCTTATCCGTTTCTTCATACTTCTCTAAGAAATGCTGGTATTTTTATAAATCTACTAACATTAGGTTTTAACCATATAGGCATTCTTGATTTTTTCAGATTTCTGTTAAGTATAATTACTTTAAGTCAAAACCTGTGCTTTGATGCCTTTCTATTTTTAAACAATGCTAAATACAGATAGAATTTAAGTCTGAAGCTTTTTTTTTTTTTAATTGGTGCTTTATGATTCCCCCCCACCCCACCCCTTATGGATTCAGGGTAACAGAGCCAGTAATTACATATCTAACCCTATACCTCATCCCTATTGTCAACAATCCTTATTAAC
>NW_017729022.1:79889781-79894368 GCF_001723915.1 Gavialis gangeticus
GTGTGTGTGTGTGTGTGTGTGTGTGTGTGTGTGTGTGTGTGTGTGTGTGTGTGTGTTCTGTCAAGTAAACAACAGTAATGAATCCTGATATGGATTCTATATTTGTGCTTGCATAGCTTTAGCCTAGCAGCTTTGGCTCTTTACAGAGATCATGCTCATAAACTCTAGTGATGCTGTTTTATTGTCCTCCTGATCAAAATACCTTCTGCATAGCTCTTAGTAGCCACCATTCCACTGAAGTTTTGTTTTCTAGTGAAACATCTGTATATCCAAGCACAACTGAAATGGCATCTAATGAAACGGGGTTTCCCAAAGGCCACACACAGACATGTACTCTTGTTGGATGGTATTTAGCAGGCAAGATACTGCTTTAATATGTTGAGTTCAAAAATATTTACTATCAGCCATTGCTGCAAAATTTCTCTTCTTGTAAGTAGCAGAAAATGTTCCCTTTTTACATCTGCATTTCATACTCTGGGGTCAGTACATAATGAAGCCATTTAATTTTTTTTCTTCCAGAATAACCATCACGTGTACCCACTCTGCTAACACTTCTCATCCCACATTTCCCAAAGCAGTAAGTTTATTTAGCTCCTCTTTTAGCCTCTGCTCTAGGGTAAATCACAGGTTCCTACAATTGCCATTTGTGGTATGGTTGGGGAATTGTGGGAAATGCAGTTCTTGCATCTTTTTTCCAAATGTCAGGGATAGTTCTGGTTTGTGAGGTTTGCCTGAGCAGCTACAGTTGAAGGCATTGATTTGTGGGTTTTTATTCTTCTTTCTCTTTTTTGCTGGGCTTCAATGTTGAGTTTTACATGTCTTGCTGCCTCTGGTCTATTTTCTCTATTTTGGATTCTCTGTCATGTCTGCCATAGTCATGGTGCTGTTCAACCATCCTAATCTTCATTCTGGATGGGATAACTTCTGCAATATTTAACTATGTCATCAAAAGTCACTTTGGACTCCTAATAGCCTGTATCAGGCAGTGTGACAGCAGGGAAGTTGCTACCTCTCCAGAAGTGTATGTTCAAGCCAAAGATATAACTAACAGAAGTTGTGCCCTGGGCCAGCATTTCCCAATCCAGGTTAGTTTGTGTCCCATTATAATAAAGTCAGGTACTCGTGTGCTCCCTTACTGCAGCCACCTTTGCCACTGCTGTTGCTTCCCTTGCTCCTACTGATTGCCCCTGCTAAAGTGCCACTAATTACCCTAGCCAGCAGCAACGGGCAGTGGAGAAGACAGCAGTGAGTGATGTGGTGGATGTCGTTGACCCTGGCTGCTGCAGCTGCTACTACAGCAGTGGCATGGTATGCCTGCATCCAACTGCTGCCAACACTGCTGTGGCATAGACTGCCCAGGGGGCTTCCATGCATCCCCTCTTAAGTCCCCAGGCATCCCCTTTTAAGCCAGCACCTGGAGCTGGTGCTCCACTTATCCACCCCAGTTACACTACTGATTCTGGACTCATGCTGAAGGCTACCTTTCGGTGATCCAGCTGTAAATGAATATCTGGTTTTTCAAGCTGAGGGATTCAAAGGTGGCTCGATCCTCTACTACCCATATTGGTTCTTTTGCTATAAAAACTTGTGCGCCCTATCCGTGCTACTTCAGTGGGCGGTTTTGGTTCACATAGACTTTTGATTTTTTTTACATAGTCTCTGCTTGAGTGTTTGCCCCAAAACCCACTTGCAAATCCATAGTTAGCCTTCTCGCTGTGCTCAATAAAAACTGTTAAAACCATTGTACACTTCAAGACCAGCTACTATCAAAAATAAGATTTCCTTCTGTCTTCCTTTCTGTAAGTATCCACCAACTGCAAATGTAACCCACATGCCACATCCGAATGTTGGAATCCTGGGATGTCCAGTAGCGTAAGCCTCACTTGGCTCTCCTAGGAGCCAAAATGGGGCTTTCCAACAGGGAGGGCCCCTTTTACACTTACAAACCATTTGCAACTACTGATATAATTACTGAGAAATATTTAATTATATACAATCTAATTATATACATAATAAGATATAACTAAAGTGGATACAAATTACAATTTTTTTTACCAAAATCCCTTTTGTGTAGTGTGTATATAGAGTTATCTACTATCCCTGGAGGTACAGGGACAGTTACTTGGCTGCCTACAGGTTTCACAAACGGATAAACTCTCAGGTGCAATATAGTTTAAAGGAGAAGCGTAAACAATTAGATGTTAAAGCACTAACAAATTGCTTAATATTTACAACATGAACTGTTGAATACTTGTTTACAAACACTACTAATAACCTTTATGCACAATGAATTTACATGCATACGCTTGTGTGCTGAGTCAAGGATTGGAGGGGGGAAAAACAAACAATCCCCTGCTCCTTCCCTCCTACACCATGACAGGTCCTTCATGGCTGGGGTCCTTCCACATCAGCCCATGTGTCACCGCACTGCTGGCAGCTGCGCCCATGTCTGGATCCCTGCACACAATGTACACTGCCCCAGCCCATGGCCCGTGCACAGTGGGTCATGAAGCTTAGGCTGCAGGCTAAAGCAAATACACTTCTCCCATGGGTGAATTCACGGGTGCACTGGGTTTGGCTCCTGCAGCCTGCACTTTCTCTTTAGGTGACACACACACCAACAAACTGGGGCTTGTTGGTGAAAGGATCAGCCTGCTCCCTCCAAAGCCCTGGAACAAGTTCCGGGGTTGTGAGTGCACCCCTGACCCATCAGCAGCTCACTGCAGCTCTGATGGGCTCTGGGGTGGGGAATCATTGCAGCCAGGCTCACATAGCCCTCTCCCCTCAGCGCACACCCTTCTCTCGCCCCCTCCATCTCTCTGGGCAGGGAAAACTCCCCCACTTTTAAAAAACCCCTCCCAGCCAATCCAGAGGCTGGGATTTGTGCTGGCTCTCCCTAACCTCTCCTCTCTGATTTCAGACCTGTGGCTGAGGTTATTCCATTCTTTCCCTTAATCACCATGTCCCTGTCTGGGACAGCTTCATTTTGCCCCGAGTAAAAGATCCCCATAGGGACAGATTTCATTTGCCCCAGTACAGTGTCTCTGAAGGGACAAGCATCGTCATTGGACACCTTCTGGTCAAATAAAACTGACTCACAATTACAAGTTCTTCAGCTGTTTTCCACTTTTCCAGGTGTAGGAGTACACCCTTGAAGTAGTGCAGGATCACAGAGATGGTCTTAGATGGTCTCATTCTCCAACCTATTATCAAGGACCAAGGGTTTCTGAAATCCAGAATGCCTTCTTCCTTTCACGGAGGGAGGAAACATACCCCCAAAGGAAAAAGATTCTGAAGAAACTTTTAAAAAGTAATAATAAACATACCAAATTAAATATAACCCTTAATTAAACCTGGATTTCATTAGCCTAACAGAGGTAATACTGCTAAATTATTGCTAAGGCCTTTGAATCTTACATGAGCACAAACAAATGCTCAAGTTACAGCTTCTTGAGAAAAGAGGTAGAATTATTTGTCTCTTTACCTCAAATGAACCCTTTGTTTGGTCTTTCTGAGCACGTAGGAGGCCCAAAAGAGATTTCTGTATTCAATGGTGCCCTCTGCTGGAAAAAAGAAAATATCAACAGGTTCAATAACTGTCTCTTCTTCCTGATCCCACAGGCCTAAGGCAAAGCTCCTATGTCCTTCACATTGCTGTTATATCTGATAGCAGTGTTCTGGCAACAGGACCTTAAGATCTGTCTCCACTATATGCACTGCTCCTTTTTAAAAGAAAAAGTAATAAGGTTCAGGAGCATGCTAAATATACTCAGGAGAGCTAAAGCTTATGCTTATCATGAGTTCATTGACTAAGGCATCAAGTTATGGTTTTCGTAACATAGCTGATGGGATGCCTTGGTGCAGGGGAGTGCAAAAAATAGCCATCACCACTGTAGTGAATGACCACGCCACCACAATTGGCATGGCAACAGCTGGCTCTGCCCTGTGTGCCATGGCTATCCCAAGCATGCAGCTGCCCTGTTATACCTCTGTATGGTTGCACTGAGCATTTAAATCTCAAACACTTGTTATTAATATTAGATTATTAAATCTAAAAAGAAATCTATTGCAATTAGAAGGCACTGAATGCTGCTGAATCTAATTGCTCATGTTTTCATTATTACATCATCAGATATGGCAGTTTGTTTGAATAATTAATTTATATTTTTAGTATGACAAAATACATATTTGGTTTCTTGCAGCATTTACTGGGTTCAATGGACTAAGTTAATCAAAAGTTTGATTCCATTTAATGTAGTGGAGTAACACCAGAATGGGTTTGATCTCATATACTTAATGGCTTTGAGGCTTATGTTGCACTGGACACCTAGGCTAGGGACAGACATTCAAAAAGCCTGAGCCTGAAGTGATTCACTTTTTGTAGGTTAGTCTAAGCTGTGAAGCTTAAACTGGTTAATAACTGGACAGACATTCTCTGTTAAATAAGGAAATACAGGCACCTGCCTGCAGTGTAGGGTTACCACACATCTGGGTTTTCCTGGACATGACCTCTTTTTTGGCCCCCTGTGATGCATCCAGGCAAGTTTTTTAAATGCAAGCAAAAAGTCCAGGATTTTCTCCCCTGGT
>NW_017729022.1:79899368-79906315 GCF_001723915.1 Gavialis gangeticus
TTTTTGCAGGTTAGTCTAAGCTGTGAAGCTTAAACTGGTTAATAACTGGACAGACATTCTCTGTTAAATAAGGAAATACAGGCACCTGCCTGCAGTGTAGGGTTACCACACATCTGGGTTTTCCTGGACATGACCTCTTTTTTGGCCCCCTGTGATGCATCCAGGCAAGTTTTTTAAATGCAAGCAAAAAGTCCAGGATTTTCTCCCCTGGTCCATTTTTAACATGGCCACCACTAGGTAGAACTACAGTTCCTAGACTACCTAGCATGGCATGTACATGATTGGGAGCTGAGTTCCTGATTTTGCTTTGCTCTGCTGTGGGAGCAGGGGGAGGGTGATCTGAGGCAGCAGGGAGCACAGAAGGTCAGGAGTGAGAAGCACCAGCAAGGCTGGGGGTGTAGGAGGCTGCAGGTCCACAGTGCAAGGCACTGGCAGGGCTGGAGGGGCAGGGAGGTGCGGGCCACGACTGAGGGGCACTGGCAGTGCTGCGAAAGGGGCAGGGGGCCACGGATCAGGATTGAGGGGCATGGGGGGGTGGTTGGTGACTGTGGGTTGGGTGTGCAGGGCACTGGCAGAGCCAGGGGGCTGCAGATCAGGAGTGAGGAGCACCAGCAGGGAGGGGAGGGGGGCCTGTGACTTGTCAGTAAGGGGCAACAGAATGGGCAGGGGCAGGGCACCAGCATGTCACTGCCCCCCCTGCACCATCATATTCCCTCCTGCCCCGCCTTCTACCCCCTGCTCCCCCACCCCACAGGTGTCCTCTTTTTTGGACCTGGAAATATGGCAACCCTACAGTGCAGTGGCTCAAGCCAGAAGCCCTGGGGGTGTTAGAGCATGCCTGCCTGCCAGCCACTACCAAGGTGGAGGGAAGAGAGACTCCCTCCAAGGCTCTCACTCCTCCTTGCTGGAGCAGAGGAGGCATGACTAGGCACCAACTGGGGCTAGCAGGACACACAGGATGTCAGCCATCAGCCTGGGTGGGAGAGGGGCAGCAGCAGAGTGAGAAGTGGGGATGGGGAAAAAAGTCCTCACAGCATCTGGCCATGCCCCATCCCTGCTCCAGCTAGAGAGCAGAGGGGAAGGAGCAGCCCAGCTCTCTGGAACAGAGCCCAGACCAGACAGCAAGCCAGGATCCTGGCGGTCTCTGATTTAACTTAAATCAACAAGGTGTCTGGGATAGACATTGCATAAAACAGTTTGAGCCAAATCAGTTAAGTGTGATACTACATTCAACCAGGTTTATCTCAAACTGGTTTTGGCCATTTTCAAACTGGTTTATGTGCACTGTATGTCTGTTCTGTTACAGGTTTAACCCAGCTTCTAATCACTTAAACCAGTCTATATGTAATATCTGTTCCTAGCCCTAGGGCATTTATACACACACTTTTTTTCCTACAATGCACCAGAGATCTGCTGCTTCAGAGCAGATTCAATTAATCCGCACACGAACTGAGGTGAGCTGCACTGCGCCTCATGTACTTGTATAAGTGGTAAAAACCATGTCAGTGCACAGAAAATAGCAGTGATGCACTTTTTTTAACTAAAGTACCTCCAAGGTGTTTTAGTTAAAAAATGCACTACCGCCATTTTCTCAGCACTGACACGCATTGCACTGTTTATGCAACTGCATGTGTCACGGTGCCAGGTGCTTTTCAAAATGCCCAGTGCTGCGGTGCTTCCATGTGTGAAAATGCCCCTAGTACATGTTAAATGTACTTAAAATGCAAGCGCCTGCACATTCAAGCCTTAAAATATGTGCTAAATGTGCTTGTATTGTAGCAAAATTATGACTTGTTATACAAGGAGTTTCTCTAGATCATATTAAATAGCACATATTCAGCTACTGTCAGCCTGCTCCATGGAGATAATTCAAGCAATTTGCAGTTCTCCAGCATCCAAGGATGCACTGCTTCCAATCCCTCCCATCCCACTCCAACAGCCTATCTTCTAGCCACCTACCTGAACTCTACTGCCCAGAGGGGGGGGCAGTGTGAACCCAACCCACATTGTATCATCCTGAGCACCCATTGAAAGCCTCAAGGTTCACTAAAGTCTTTTACTTTTGCTTAAGCAATCCAGTGTGAACCATGAACACCTAGCTTTGTGCAAACTGAACCAAACCAAAGAACGTCCACCTTGGACCCCTGCAGGCAGGCTGTGAACTGGCCTTGTGAGGAGGTACTGATTTCATCTGAATCTGAAGTGAGGAAAGAACGATAGCCACCACCGCCAAGGGCAGGAAGGGCAGCCAACAAAACCAAACAGTCTATGAGAGCATCATAGGCCAGATCTTAGTTCAGGGATAGCAGGGGGCTTGGCAGCAGATGCATACTACAAATCAAGTGCATGAAGTCATAGTATGGGTTCAGGCACTGCAAGGACCATGGATCCCTACTGCAAGGAGCTGTCTAGGATCCACAATGCAGACTACACTATTGTTCCATGCTACACTGTCCACTGCAGTGTGATGCTGTTGACGAAAATGACAGTTAAGTCCCCTCTTCACCACCTGCTACCGAAATGCTTATGGGGGAACATAAGGACTCCTCAGGGGACTTGTTCCTCACCCAGACTCAGGATGCACAAAATGGGGACAGCTTGGACGAGGTCTTCATTAATCAGGCAGACATGGAAAATCACTGGTAAGTTTCAGCACCTCTGGAGAAAAGGATTATTTGGGACTCTGGGCATGGATGTGATCCACTCTCAGGGTGAAACATGGCTTGGTGAAGTGCCTGGGTGTAGGAGTGGCAATCAGAACAGATTGCCTCCCCCTGCCTTGAGATTCACCAAAAGGGAGGGGCATTGTTCTGCACAGTACACAGGACATGAGAATTGGTGGTACACCCACGCTTGGATCATTGTGCATGAGCCAATGGTCCCATTAAAGCTTGACAGGCCAGTGAAGGTACTCCAGTGGTTGCACAAGTTAGAGTTAACCCCAGTAAGGGTTAATTCATACATGCAAAGCAGTCAATGGAAATCCAATTCACCTGCTCTGTCTCACCCCCAGACCACCCTCCCTAGCAAAGCCAGTTCGCAGCCCTCCCTCCCATTCAGACATCCTGCAGACACTAGGGTCCTTTGGATTTTGGGGCACCATCCCCACCCTGGTCTGCCAATATTAGTTGCTGCTGATTGAATTCCACATCTCAGCACCTAGGGGCAGGCTCAGCAGAGCTCCCACCTGCAAAACTAGAGTCCATCCCCCTGCAACAGCATTTTTAGGGCACCAACACACAGGAGCACACAACCAAAGGCTTTTATTTGGGCACATCTGAGCACAAGCAGAGAGGTGGCAGAGGTAAAGCTTTGCGGGGGGTTGGAAAATGTAGAGGAGACCATAGCCTCAGTCTGTCTCACATTCCTTCCCCCAAGGCACTGTTGGTATGACCATTGGCAGCACTATACACTCCTCTCTGGGGGACAGGTGCGGATAGGTCTGGCACCAGAAAACACTGTCATTGTTTGGGTCCTGGCATGGTAGGTACTTCAGTCACCCCAGCTCCAGCTGTTTAAGGTGGCAGTGAAAGCTTTCATCCCTAGGATTCCAGGTCCCCCTAACACGTGCGGGTTTTAGTGATAGCACGGTCAGGGCATTTAGGTAGGGCACAGGATGGGACTTTTTCTTCAGGGGAGATCTTATGGGGGAGGGAGAGGCAACCCTAGTTCAAGATGTGATTGTTGTTTTCACTGGTAGGAGGTCCGGCAAAACTATGAATCCAATGCAAGCATAGGAAGATTTTGAATCCAATGCAAGCATAGGAAGATTTTGAAAGTCTTTTGTACATTCTCATGTAAAGGAATCACTACCTTTCCCAGGGAGCGATCATTCATTCCATGACTAGAGAGAGCGGGTGCTGGCATGAAACACTCCAGTATGGCATGCCAGGAAGCCTGCTCGCCAGCCCTCTAGTAGCGAAGTGCAAGCTGTTCAGGGTTCATAATAAACATTACTCTGTGACTGCTTAGAACATGTTCTAACTTTAATACCATATAACATTCTACAGATTTAATGCATGCTAAGTATTCCATGTGACAAGGCCCCAAAACTGAAACTAGAAGTAAAAGGCTGGGTTTATGTGGACTGCAAGTCAATTACTAAACATGTTACAGGCATATGCGTAGGTGATTCAACTTATTTTTAGGTTGTTCCTTGGATTCCTATCTGACAATTTAGGCAAATCCCTGTGCCTGTTCTGACCCTAAGGACTTCACTGCAACTCCATTTAGAGGCAGGGCACTCACCCAAGTGCATTTACTGTAGCATTGAAGCCTTGTGTTCTAAGGGAAGTATCTTAGTCCACATAGGAAGTGGTGTCCTAATTTATGGTGCTTTTCCTATAAGGCCCAGCAAACGTTTAATAATAATAGCACCAAAAGCTAGGACACTGAAAGTAAATTAATCTTAACCAACATAATTGTAAAGCGCTATGTTAATTTGCAACAAGATGCAAATAAGAAATGATGATTCCCCCATAGCAAAGAAATCACAAAGTAAATATTTTTTTACATGTGCAGTAAGTATTGTGAGAAGGGAAGAGGCTATAAACACTGGCTTATTTTTTCCTTTGGGTTTAAATTTGATTGATGTTTTATTTGATATTCTTTGGGGAGCTCCAGCATACACTGGGCATTCCAACTTGTTTCAGAAGCAGCTTGTACCCATTGTTAGACATTGATAGCAATCCCATCACTCAGGTTCTGGTACAGAAGGCATTTTTTCATATTTCACCAAAAAGATGGTTTTCTCCCAAAAGCATTGCTTTTAGATTTTGTAGCTCATGAAAAACAGTTAATTTAAAAAGTTCTCAGCAGGTAGAAACTAGACAGTGATTATTCATTATCCTTTATTCACCAAGTCTAAAATTTGGGAGTTTTTAAATGGTCAGCAAATAAAAGGAATAACATAGATAAACATCCAGTCTCAGAAAAGATGGTTTGTTTTTTTTAATTCAGCAAGATTTCAAATTGAAAGTGAACCTGAAACTGTGCAGATTCCCCACAATGGAACACTAACAGCATATTCAATGCAGGTCAACAGAAGGTTCTGCATAGACAATGAAAACATTTGGTTTTTATTCTGACCCTTTTATTTAACACTGTAGCAATGCAATATATTTAAACAGATATTTCAAAATAAAAAAAAATTAATGATGTGTCCATTTGTAACATTTTGGCAAAATCTTCTAACCAATTCTGTGAGGTGTTTTGATTTTGATGGATTGGCATTGGTTTTGTTGGTACTGTGTTTTCTAGCCAAAAATTCTTTTAACTTTCTCTGAACTCCAATAATCTACTCCAATAGAAAAGAGGAGTATCACTTTGCCCTCCTGATTTAATCTGCGCCCAAAGGACCTGATTCTATTGCCATTTCTCACATCAAGCACGCCCTTGCCCTCATGAAAAGTGGCATTGATTCTACTGGAGCTGCTCCAAAATAACATGCTCATAATGAGTTAGGACACCAGAATTAGCCTACAAGCAAGAGTTTTAGTTAAAATATGACTAATAATTATCCCCTTCCTACTTCAGTTTAATAGTGAAAGAAAATAAGAATCATTTTTTAATCACAAACATATTCCAATATTACCTGTGCATGAGACACTATAATCATGCATTCATGCATTTGAAAACCTCCATGTGATGTTACTTCCATTTAAGAGAGATTTTTATGGAAACTGATGTGATGGGCTGGCTGGCAGTGACCTGGCCCAGGGGTTTTGAAAGGGCAAAATATGATTGGAGGACTTGGGATTCCCTTTCTGAACCAATCAGGCCCCAGAGACTCACCCCCCCCTCCCCCCGATTGGCCCCTTGGGTCACCTGGAGGGGGATAAAAGGGGCAGCGTGGGTTGACTCAGGGGAGAGATCAGTGAGGGACAACAAGGAAGGGGCTTCACAGAACTGAGCCAGCGGGGCAGGAGCAGTGCCCTGGAAGAGCCTGAAAGAGCAGGACCTGCAGTCAGCAGTGGGACCCTCAGCAGCGCAGAGTGCGGCCAGCAGGAGAGGCTCCCCTATGGGCTCCAGGATCTCCCAGGAAAGGTTGCAGCCAGCAGGAGAGGCTCCCCCCACTCCAGGAAGGATCTGAGCAGCGACCTGAGGGGTTCCCAGCTCTGCTTCCAGCTCCTCCAATCAGAGGCCAGGCAGCTCGAGGTAAGGCCAGGGCTCCGGGAAGGTCAAGACCCCTAGCAGACTGGAGTAGTGCTACAAGTGGTGGCTAGGGTGAGTGAGCTAACAAGAAGCAAACCTTCCTGTAGTGGAAAGGGGCCATTGTGTTTTCTCCCCCTCCAGGTACCAAGGCCCTATGTTTCCTTGTCATTTGACATTTTGCATTTTGTGCTTTTTATATTTCACTAACCCATATTGTTTGTTCTGCTGTTTGTGCTTTATATTTTGTTAACCCTGTTTTTGTCAGTGATTGTAAGTGTCTAACCTTTGTTGAATCCTGCCCCCTTGGGGCATTGTAGTGTCCACTATACCCTCTGACTTATGCCTGTTATGTTCCTAGTATTAAAAGGTATATGGTTACGTCCCCATTGGTGGCCTGGCTCTGCTCTATAGGGGAGGAGAGTCCCTACATCTCCCACAGCGCTTGTGCATCTGCTTTGATCCCTTCAACTGGAGAAGGGGCACCTCTTGGAGTACCGCCGGGGTAACAGTAATTAAGTCAAAGCTTTCAGGAACTCTTCTCAAGACTGCTTGGCAGCAGGGATCTTTGATTCCAAGTGCAATGTCTGCAAATTAGCTTGTTTTTAATCATGATTATTTCAAACTCTAGAGTATATTTGATAAACAAGTCAAGTGAATTGAGTTCACATGAAAGATGCTGGATTGGTAGTTCTGAGGATGGAGGTCCTTTATTTATCTGTAGAACAAGAATGACACGCAATAGTCATTGGTACTGTGTATAAAATGGAAGCCAGCTTTTATGTTCATTCCACACT
>NW_017729022.1:79911315-79932497 GCF_001723915.1 Gavialis gangeticus
CATTGGTATTGTGTATAAAATGGAAGCCAGCTTTTATGTTCATTCCACACTACAAAGATTTTTGGTCAGGAAACTAGTTCTTCCCTCCTTACATCTCCCCATAAAAATCTTCTGTCTAGACACTTCTGTGAAAATATCTTTTGTCAAAATAGTATCTAGCTCTCTTAGAATTCATCATTTGTGGATCTTGGAGGACTATATGAAGGAGGTATTAATTCTAACATCCAGATGAGAAAAAATAGGTGAAATAGTTTGCCAACAGTCATCCAGCAAATCATTGGCAGCATCATGAATAGAACTCGGGTCTCCTGAGTCTTACTCCAGAACTTCATCCTTTAGGCCAAAAATCATTTTTATCCAAAAAAGATGATCAGGACTGTTAAAATAAGCTCTAGCAATGATCTCCAGCACAATCAAATCCCTGTGTTTCTAAATAGTTCCAATGAAATCAGCAAAGTTGTGTTCTCATAAGAGTGGTCTGACAAATGGGCCGCATCCACACAAGCTTGGATGTTCAGTTCCCTGGGGAAAATTAGCAGTGGGACACCTCAGTGCCACTGCTAGTTGTCCCTGGGGAACACCTGTGTCATGTGCCCTCTGGTGCACAGCACTTTACCCCAGATAGGGGAGGGGAGGCTGGGACCAGCACTGGGCTGGCCCCAGCAGCCTTACCTGGCGTCCTTGGGGCCTTCTAGGGCTGCAGCAGAGGTGATGCTGCCACTAGCAGAACGGCCGGCAGCTGGAGCATGGCTTCAGCTGACCAGGCTCTGGTTCTGAGCAGCATTCACTGTCCCTGCATGAGCTGCTCCACCATTTTTTGTGCAGGTTTTTTTGCCCCTAGGTATCCAGGGCTCAAAAAAAAAAACCTGCACTGCTCTTTTGCAGCACAGAGAACAGCTGAATATGTGGTATGTGGTGCTCATCTGGATGTGGCCACAGGCTACTAGGGACAGACATTCAAAAAGCCTGAGTCTGAATTGGTTTAATCTTTGCTGGTCAGTTTAAACTGCCTAGGCTAAATCAGTTTTGTAACCAGACAGACATCCCAGAAATGCAGGCACATGCCTGCAGTGGCTCAGGCTAGAAGCCAGGGGGCACTAGAGCAGCCCTCCCTTCCCTTCCACAGTACTGAACTGAGGGGTGCATGGCCAGGCCCTGGCAGGATGCTGTGATTAGGGAGGGTTCCCCCAACTCCTGAGCAACCTAGCAGGGAATGTTTATCACCTCTAACTCCACGTTTATCATTTCATTAAGAAAACAAAGGGACATTACCAGCTATCTGTTGATTCTGGCTTTGTCCCATGTGCCACAGCTGGAGGTAGCCAGCATGTGGTCTGCTAGCTAATACTGAGAGGTATCCGGGAGGGATGGAGGAATGCCTGCTTAGCAGAGGGGAGCCAGGGGGAGAGCAGAAGCCAGGCAAATGCCTGCAGAGACTGCTGAAGCTGCAGCTAGGGAGCAGAGGGGAGGGGCCAGCCCTGCTATGGAGCAAAGAGCCCCACCCAACCAGAGGGCAAAAAAAACTACTTGGGAGAGCAATTCCCATCCTAGAAATGTGCACAATAAGGGCAAGCACGAGTTTTCCAAGAGGATGATGTGGAGAAAACAGAATTGCTCTCCCAAGTAGGTTTTATTTCTATGTCAATGGGCAACCCAATACTGAGTTAACAAATCACAGAACATTTTTTAACTCACTGTCCTTCAGTGAACTCCAGGGATACAGACAGACATTAAACAAACGCCAGTTTAAGTGATCAGAAACTGGTTTAAACCTGTAACAGAAAAGATGTGCAGTGCACATAAACCAGTTTGAGAATGGCTGAAACTGGTTTGAGAAAAACCTGGTTGACTGTAGTATCAGACTTAACTGATTTGGGTCAAACCAGTTTATGCAATGTCTATCCCAGACCCCTTGCTGGTTTAAATTAAAGCAGACTTCCCCAGCATCCCAGCATGCTCTCTGGTTGGGTGGGGCTCTTTGCTCCATAGCAGGGCTGGCCCCTCCCCTCTGCTCCCTAGCTGCAGCTTCAGCAGTCTCTGCAGGCATTTGCCTGGCTTCTGCTCTCCCCCTGGCTCCCCTCTGCTAAGCAGGCATTCCTCCATCCCTCCTGGACACCTCTCAGTATTAGCTAGCAGACCACATGCTGGCTACCTCCAGCTGTGGCACATGGGACAAAGGCATTTCTAGGATGGGAGGGGGAAAAAAAAGGTTCTGCCTTTGTTTGCAATGTTTATATAATGCTGAGAAGTTCTGGGAAGAGACTGAACTTTATTGTAGTTTCCTGTCTGAAATCAAAATTGCTAACCTTAATGCTCTTCTCAACAATGTCCTTCTCGTGGACTTGGGAGGTCATGGATAATAGGATCACATGTCTGTATTTTACCAGGACAGTGTAGTTTTTCTTGCAATGTCCTAAAACCTCTTTTAGGATGTTCTGGATGCTTATTTCATCAATTGAAACATTTGGAGCGAGGGAGTGTTTATAAACTATTAATTCCAAGACAGATTGCTATAATGAGAGATTTTCCTGCATTTGTCAGGAATCAACAGTGCAGGGGAATGAGCAGTCATCAGGACTGAACAGTATCTGAAATAGAAGTCAAGTGAGTACAGATTACTGTTAACATTGTTCTTTTGTTTAAAGTGACACTGTTTCATGGATTCATGATCCACTCATTCATAAACCAAAGTCACCAGAGAGGATCTTGGTTCTGACAAAAAATGTGCCATAGTACTATAAGCCCAAAACTGAGAGTGCTGACATCAGGACAATCATGGGTGCTTCTCAGTGCACTTTTGTAGAAATAACTTCTGATGCTAAAAAAGTCACTGCAGAACTTCCCAAATTTGTATCTTGAAATTCTCATCAATTAAGGATGTGCCAGTAGTGAGTTTGATCTCTTGAGGATGTGCTGAAGACGAGTACCATGTGCACTGAGCTGCTGTGCTTCACTGCTAACATTAGGGCTTTCTTTCCCATCCTCTTTCTCTCACCCAGTTTGGTTTAAATAAAGTGAGATCTGCTTACAGAGATTGCCTGCCACAGTAGACCTCAGGAAGAGGATGAGATGCTTAATCATTATCTCAGGACAACCTATTATCCTTAAGTTTTCACTCCAAAGAGTAAATACTGTTCCCCAATCACTTGATTAAACATTTGCTTCACAAATCCCCTTCCCTTCCTTTAGCTCCAAATCCTTTCTTTTCTCTCCTGCAAAGAAGAAAATTTGGTGTAATTTTGTGAATGTAAACACATTTGTTGCCATGGGAGCAGCAGCCAGAGCTATGATTACTGCCTGCAGCTGCCACATTTGCCAGGAATCCAATTACCTTACCTGGCTGCTCTAATTCAAGGGAGATTGAACACAATGTGCATTGTAGAGCCAACTGCTTCTGCTGGCAAGTGAGGCTTGTTCAGGAGGGTTTTTAATCTGTACAATGCAATGGTTTACCTCGGATTGGGTATTATAATAATATGTAAGTAGCTGTTGCCCAACAGAGGTGAAATAAATAAAAGGCAAATGTATGTATAATGTGTATTTAATAGCTTTGAATAAATATCATTGAACCTGATAAATGTCAGAAATAATCTAAACTCCTTTAGGAGACCAGGTAAATGAAACAATAGCAGTAATCATCCAAAACAAAGGTATGTGCAACAGGGCATATGTAGATTAAGTGAAGGTTTTGCTGACTGTAGTTCATGACTGGGGAGGTATTCTGTCAACCTGAAAGAAGCAGCAGAAAAACAGAGAGAGGAAAAGAGTGAAAGCTAAAGTCAAGGCATAAAGGAGGCCTGGAAACTTGGGCCCAAGAAAAGCTGAGAGACGCACATGCACACACAACACATGCAAACATGCACAGTGCACATACACAACATATGGTTGCACACATTCACAACACACACATACACGTGCACACACACAAAGAGATCCTTTCTGTTAAGTCCTACATGGGTGAGGTCTTGGAACTGTGAACAAAGAAATTTGTTTAAACACGCCTGAAACAGAGCAAGGGAGAACAAGCTCTTTTGTGCTTCTTCCCCATTTTGAAATCCCTGTTAGACAACAAGAGTCCATCTATCATTTAGGGTGTTTTGCAAAGGTATTTTGTTTTTGTTCTGTTTTTTTACAAATGGATATCTAATTTGGATAGAACCAGCTGAAGCTATGCTGGGGGTCTGCATTTCATAACATTACCTTCATTACCTTTTATGTAGATATGAACTAGTAGTTTTGAGCCAGATTTTTCAAAGGTATTTAAATATTTAAGAGGCAGCTATTAGGATTCACAAAACTACCTAAGACAGTTAGGTGTTTGACCTGCTTAGGTGCTTTTATAAATCCCACACAATGTCTATCAACATCTTTAAGCAGTCTAGGGGTATGCAAAACAGGCCGTATTCAATTCAGATTCAGCACAAATAGGGGACAGTGATTCAATTTGCTGATTCGGATCATTGTCCCAATTTTTGATTCCGCTGATTCCGAATCTGAAGATTCGATGCTGATTCAGAGAATCAGCGGTTTGGCCATAGACACAGCTTTAAATGTTTTTTCTACATACCTTGAGGTACCAGGCATGGCTCATGAACACTGTGACAGTGGGGCAGATGCAGCACCCCACAGCAGTGGGGGGGGGAAGGGCATGTGCTTGGCAGCAAAACCAGAAGTGGACTGGAAGTACTTCTGGTCCACTGCTGAGCCAGTGGGTCCGCCCACGCCCACTGGCTCAGCAATAGGCAATGGGGGGACCCCAGATGCCTCCCCCAGAACCAGGAGGCACCAGTCGTCAAGCCGGGGAGCATGGGGAGGTGTCCCAGCATCCTCCCCAGTGGACCCAGAGATGGACCAGAAGTGCTTCATCAGCCCCAGCATCTCAGCATTCATGAGCTGCCTGGTACCTTGAGGCATGTAGAAAAAACATTTAAAGCTATGTCTATGTCCAAATTGTCAAATCTTTCTGAATCTCCCCTAATCGATTCAGAGGGTTCCGATTCAATTTGGATTAAAGGGTCTCCTTATTCGAGTTGGATTCAGAGATTTGGCCACCAAATCAGGCGGAATCTCAGCCAAATCGAATCAGCGACTGAAGCTTCACACAGACCTATTAAGCACCTAAACACTTTTGGACATCTTGCTCCTGGACTTGTGGCAGTCATTTTCAGGTCATGAGAAGATATTGCTTACATATACCCAGCATTTAAAGCATACTACTGAAGTATCTCTTTCTGTAAAGAAATGAGGTACATTGCCTGTAAGGCTACAGGTCTATTATGTGACAGGCACTGTGATTAATCCCTCATTCTTTTAATGTCATTTCATATTATTCAAATATATGGGTTTTGTTTATGGAAATCATTTTGTTGTTCTCATACTTTTCATTACAAATTATTCCCGGGAGATGTGAAAATAAGCTTCAGAGAAAAGGTAAGAAACTCCCTGATACCTTGTCTTCAAATGGAATTAGTCTCTGAGGTACAATACATAGATAATTATTTTAGCAAGGGGATGTGATGAATTAATCTGATACAGATCAAACACAATTTAAGTCATCCCGAATTATATTAGCAGAGGGCACTAGCGTGAGTTTTGAAATGTAGCATGGAAAGCTCTTGGAGTGGCAAGAGGGTATTTTGAAAATACAGATCATAGATAAAGTAGTATGGCTATATTGTGTATCAACTGTATTTCAGGAGCTGTAAGACATTTTATTGAAATAGGCAATCATCAGCTAGAGCCCCAGGACTCTGGCCTCAGTGTTGTTGCCCTGCAGCAAGCTTTAGCCTTTCTACTAGCTAATCTATCTTTAGATGTGGGAGAATGACTGGTGAAGCTGACCATTCTGGTACAGGATTGGCACCTAATGAACAGGCAACTCAGGGCAGAGATGTAGCTATAAATTTTGGTGCCCTGAGCAAAATTATGGGGAAGGGCTGAAGGTTCCTTTGTCACATTTGGAGTAGCTCTGTGGCCCCTTGGCTGTAGGAGCCCAGCTGGAGAAACCCTGCACTGTCCAGCTCTAGAAGCTGAACTGGAGCATGCCAGAACCACGCAGCCAGAGGAAGGTCTTACCTGCCCTGGAGACTCAAAGATGCCTGCTGTGTTCCTGCACCCAGCTCCAAGAGATGGGCAATGCAGGGCTGCTATATGTCACAGCCCCGGAGCTGGCGAGCCAAGCTCACGGTCGTGGTCACGGTGGGGCAGCCAGGTGGTGGCAGTTGGAGCGGAC
The DNA here is from genome assembly GCF_001723915.1 of Gavialis gangeticus. Classification (NCBI taxonomy): domain Eukaryota; kingdom Metazoa; phylum Chordata; order Crocodylia; family Gavialidae; genus Gavialis; species Gavialis gangeticus. The sequence goes on from NW_017729022.1 coordinate 79,917,548, forward strand.
AGGTGGGAGTTTTTGGCAATGGAGTACTGAGTGGCACGGAAGCGTGATGGTTTCTTAAACAAGAGGGTTTATTCAACTTACGCTTTTGAGGCGTAGGCAACGATCTTCAGTTACAGTGGGTGGTAACACTGAACAAACAGAGGGGTCTGTCGGCTCACGGGGTTCACCAGCAAGCCCTTGCTATCTAGCCGGAGCTAGGGGCGGCTGCCTGCTGGCTAATCCCAGAGCTGGTGGACAGCTTATGAAAGGATAAACACAAACGATAGGACGAACTGTAACTCGATGTGTCGTGACGCCAGTCCCAAAGGACAATCGGATGGTTGAGGTGATTGCCGAGGTCGAAAGCCAGGTAAGTCGTAGTCAGTGTGTTGAGGGTGATCCGAAAACGAAGTCAGAGTCCAAGCCAGAACAGTCCAGTAACCAGAGAATCAATCAATGCAAGATTGACCGAGGTACGAAAAGCAGCGAGAGCCCACGCTGGAGGAGACCTAACTGAGGGACAGTCCCTATGGAGTAGCCTCTGTCCTCAGTTGACTGGATCTCCCCCCCCCCGAGGGAGGGGCTCCTTAACCTTTTATAACAATTTGGTGGCCAATTAGAATGTGTTCCTCAAAGAACTTTCTAGCCGAATGACATCATGCTCTTAGCTGACTGAACATGTGTGAGCCTGAGCTCTCCACTGTTACCAAGCATGAGCAGGGCTGAAAAGTAGGTCAGCCTGACTGACAGCTCTTGGGGTCGCCCAGGGGACATATGCTGGGTGAGTCCAATGGAAAATTCCATGAGCCTGTCTTGCGCATGTCAACTTTAATTCTCTCTGCATTGGCAGCATTCAATCAAAATTTTCCTTGACACTATAGTTCAGTTTCTAGGGCTTAATGACATAAGTTGCTCCTACTGTGTCCCGGGACATAACTCCCCCAGAAGGGTGGTATGGCGGCTTCTCCAGCTGGGCTCCTATGGCCAGAGGGGACCAGGCTTCTCCCGATGCAGCAAAGACTCTGGGGGAGCGAGGCATAATTCCAGCACTCCCTCCAAGATGGCATCTGGGCCTGGTGCTCCCCCAGTTATGCTACTGCCTTGGTAACTCAGAGTATGTGAACTAGCTATTCCTCTCTGTGAGTTTTCTATTTTTCTTACATTGCACCTTTCACCCTTATTTTTCTTAATATCTTATAAGTTTCTGAAAGTTTATGAACTGAATACTAGCAAGGTCTCGTTCACTGAGATGGCATTTTGTCTGCATTTTAGAATAGCACCTTTCAAAGATCTATTTTTATTTCCCTTCTAAGTCCTGAGCCTGTGGGTTTGGTGGCCACATTCCATTCAGGGGAAAAGGGATGAAAAGCCAGAGTGATGCATTGCTACCAGCCTCTACCAGTCATTCATCAGTACAATCAAATGGCACCCTCAAATCACTTCCTATTTGAATCTCTGTCATTTTGGCTACCCACTATTAAAAAGTCCTGACTGTACTGGAGGAAGCAGAAGCATTAAAATGCATTGATTCAAGACATGCATGCCACAGAACTGCTGTTAAATTTCATCACCAGGCACATTCAACCTTTAACTGAGAACCCTTGCAGCATTGCAGCCCACCTCAGGAACGAGGCATAAGAAGCAGTTCTTGTGCCCTGGATGGCAGTGATGGCAGCCAGACCACTGGCAGCAGCAGCCAGACTGGCAGTAGCAGCAGCTGCTATTCTTGCACACCTTCAAAATTGGTGCCTAGGGCTAGTTCCATGGTCACCCATCCCTAGTAACACTACTGGGAATGGATCGTGTTTTGAACCCACCTTTCTTAAGTTTTTCATATAAATTCTACTTCAGCCAGACAAGTCTGAAATCCTCATGAGCCAGGGAGAATCCTGTTTCACACTCTGTGATTTACTGAATCTCTCTCTTTTTTTGGTCCTCCTTGTCTTATTTTTTGTTCTGTGTATGTAAAGATTAATGAGCCAGCCCTGCAGCTGCTGAATACTTTGTTAGCTCCATCTATTCCAATACAAACTGTGCCACTGTACATGTGCTGAGGATATCGTATGTAGGTTGGCTATAAGGAAAATAAATTCAGCTTCTGTGGTTATTAAACACCAACTCTAGCTCTGGGGAATATTCAAGTTCACAGAATGAGCAAAACTGTCATTTGGCATGACCCTGGATTTCAGCCCCTGCTTGTTAAAGTTCTGTGGATGTGGGCTGAAAACCAATTGACTTAAACTCCCCACCACCATTCCTTGAGACCTAACACCTCTGTTCACACATACCTTGGTATACCACTGGGAGAATCTAAAATGAGAGGTGGGCTCCTGATATTTGAGAGAGAACTCCTTGTCAGAAACTCTCTTTAGAAGTACAAATTCCTTGTAGTTTGTGAATCTGCAACCACCAATTAATTTTTAGTCCAGACAAACCAAATAACAGTATTTAGTTTGCAAGTCCAGTACTGCTGATTTTATGGCTGCTGGTTTTATGCCTCCATCATGAACCTTCATCTATTTACCTTCCGGCACTCTTGGGTTTGGAAATTCACTGTTAGAAAGATGTTTTCCACAATGCTTCTCATGATTTTCCCATGGTCCTCCAGCTTGGAGCACAGGATATAGTATAAGCCATGCAAAATGCCCATAGGTAAAGCTTTTTAAACCATGAAGATAGTAGTCACCACTTGCCAAATCCCACTGATTTAAATATTAAAGGACCTGTTTAAGCTGATTTAAGCATGCCTGCTTATTCTTGTGGGAACAGCTGGCTTTCAGCTTTCTGTGTTTCATTAATGTGTGTTGTTTCTCAGAACCTCAGCTTCAGCCTCTGCTCAGCTGTCTGCACCTTTATTAACCACCTGGCACATGTCAGGCAATTTTCTGAGTGCCAAAGGAAGAACCCCATGGGGGGGTTAGGCTGTACTGAAATGCGCTGAGGAATTTTGCAAGCTCTTGGAGGGTGCTTACATTGCACCTGTCCTCCTCAGCAGATTGAACGGGCCTAGGCAGAGCTTTAGGCTACTGTGACTGGACTATTCTAATGTCTGAACCACTTTAGATATCTCTATGCTACATTGCAGCATGGGCCCTTTCCTGCCACTTCGGCATATAGCTTTAAACTAGGTGAGAAGATTAACTTCTCCTGTGGTTCTGTTCTTAACTCTTCTGTTTACTTTGGAACTCACTTGCAGGTCCGGATTACGCTGCAGAATTGAACAACATGCTCTGCTGCTTTTTTAATGACTTTGTTTTGTGGCCATTTCCCATTGGTGAAGTTCCTAAACCTTTTGATTGCCACAACATTCCAAATCAGGTTGCGAGCATTTAAATAATATATTGCAGTGAAAGCAGGCACTATGCACCACGTAGCCCCATCATCCAGATGGTCACCTATAATACGTTACATCGTCTAGTCACTTGTTTATTCTACAGCTCTGATTACTTAATATTCAGGCCTTGCAGTTGCGACTATTTCTTATGTCTCTTTTATTTGATCATTTAAAATCTTCAGCAATGCTGCCTGTGGAGGGAGATTAAAAATAAATAAATCAAAGGAAAAAACAGAGAAACATTCTAATAAAAACCAAAATGAGCCTGCCTTCTAGACACGGCCAAATAAAGCATTTACCTCTCCATGGGGCCTCCAGTGTTCTCTTTGCATCTTGTCGCCCAGTGACAGATTTTATATTGTGTTGCTTACAACCAAAGGGAAAATTGTCTCAAATTATTTAATCATATGCACACAGAGCGAGTGCTCCTGCTGACTTATTTAAAGTAAAATCAACTTTTTTTTTCCATCTGCTGCATATTTACGGGAACTGCAGCAACCTAACAACAGAAAACAGACAGAACATTTTCTATGACTTTTTTTTCTATGACTAATTAAGAAGTGATTTAATCCATAAGAATCATAGAATCATAAAAAAATTAGAGTTGGAAGGGATCTCAGTAGGTCATCTAGTACAACCTCCTCCTCAAACCAGGACCAGCCCCAACTAGATCATCCCAACCAAGCTTTGTCTAGCTGGATCTTATAAACCTCCAAGGATGGAGTTTCCACAACCTCTCTTTGTAACCTGTTTCAGTGTTTTACTACCTCCTAGTGAGAGAGTTTTTCCTAATATCCAACCTAAACTTCCTTTGCTACAACTTGAAACCCTGTTATCTGCCACCACTGAAAATAGTCTAGCACCATCCCCTTTGGAAGTACCCTTTAGGTACTTGAAGGTTGCTATTAAATCTTCCCCCCCCCACCACCTTCTCTTCTCCAAACTAAATAAGCCCAGTTAACTCAGCCTTTCCTCCTAAGTCATGTGCCCCAGCCCCCTAACCATTTTCATTGACCTGCGTTAGACTCTTTCCAAGTTGTTTACATCCTTTCTGTAGTGGGGGGCCCAAAACTGGACACAGTACTCTAGTTGTGGTCTCACTAGTGCCAAATAGTAGGGGTATGCAAAGCGAGCCCTATTTGATTTGGATTCAGCCCAAATCAGGGACAGTGATTCTATTTGTTGATTCTGATCACTGTTCCTGATTCAATTTGGCTGAATCCAAATCTGAAGATTTGATGCTGACTTGGACAATCAGCAATCTGAACATAGACACAACTTTAAAAGCTTTTTCTACATACCTTGGTGGCTCGTGATTGCTGCAATGCTGGGGCACATGGAATGTCCCACAAGAGTGCAGGGGGTCCCTCCATGTGCTTGGGGAAGAACCCAGGAGTGGGCCAGAAATACTTCCAGTCCACTTCCTGGTCTGCCAGGGAGCATGGTGGGGGGGGCAGGCTGCGCCTCCCCAGCTCAGCAATCGGCTGCAGGGAGACCCCAAGTGCCCCCCCACCCAGACCCAGGAGGTACCAGTCGCTGAGCCAAGAGAGGCTGGGCAGCCCCCTTGCACACTCCCTAGAGGACCCAAAAGTGGACCGGAAGTGCTTCTGGTCCACTTCTGGGTCTGCTGGGGAGACACCCCCCCCATGCTTCTGTGGGACTCTACATGTGCCCCAGCATCGCAGCATTCACGAGCCACCGGCTACCTAGAGATATGCAGAAAAAACATTTAAGCTGTGTCTATGTCCAAATCTCCAAATCTTTCCGAATCAATTTGGAGGGTCCCGATTCAATTTGGACAGATTAAAGGGTCCTCTGATTTGATTCAGATTTGGAGATTCGGCCACCGAATCGGGCCATACCGCCACCAAATCAAATCAGGAACTGAAGCTTTGCACAGCCCTACCAAATAGAGGGAAAGACTCACTTCCCTCAACCTGCTAATAATGCTCCTACAGTATGCCTACTAATGCAGCCCAGCCTTCTTTGCAACAAGGGCACATGGTTGGCTTATATTCAGTTAATTGTCCACTGTAACCCACAGGTCCTTTTCTGCAGAGCTGCTGCTTAACCAGTCAGTCCTCAGCTTGTACTTGTGCATGGGATTGTTCCGTCCTAACTGCAGCACTTTGCACTAGTCCTTACTGAAACTTGTGATATTTCTTTTGGTCCAATCCTCCAATTTGTCAAGGTCCCTCTGAATCCTAGCCCTAGTCTCCAGCATATGTACTAGTCCCCCCAGCTTGGTGTTACCTGCAGAATTGTTGAAGGCACACTCCATCCCATCTTCCATATTGTTGATGAAGATATCAAACAAAACCAGCCCCAGGACAGACCCCTGGGGCACTCCACTGGACACTGGCTGCCAACTAGACATCAAGCCGTCGATTACTACCCTCTAACCCTGACGATCCAGACAGTTGTCTATCAAACATGCAGGCCATTAATCCAACCTGTACTTTCTTTCAAGCAAGCTAAGGATGTTGTTGGAGACCACCTCAAAAGCTTTGCTAAAGTCAAGGTTTATCCCATCCACTGCTCTTCCTGTATCCAGAGAGCCAGTCATCCTCATCATATAAGGCAATCAGGTTGGTCAGACATGACTTGCCCTTGGTGAGTCCATGCTCACAATTCCTAATCACCTTCTTTTCCTCCAAGTGCTTAGAAATAGATGCCTTGAGGATCTGTTCCATGATTTCTCCAGGGACTGAGGTGAGGCTGACTGGTCTGTAATTCCCTGGATCCTCCTTCTTCCCTTTCTTAAATATAGGCACTATATTTTCCCTTTTCCAGTTGTACGAGACATCTCCTAATCGCCATGAGTTTTTTAAAGATTTCATAGATTTCATAGACATGAGGAGCTGGAAGGGACCTCGTGAGATCGAGTTCAGCCCCCCTGCAAGAGGCAGGAAGTCTGTAGGGATCAGATGATTTCAGCAAGATAAACATCCAAATGCCTTTTGAACGATTCCAGAGTAGGTGCTTACACCACCTCTGGGGGGAGTCTGTTCCAGACCTCGGACACTCAGACTGTAAAGACGTTTTTCCTTTATATCAAGTCTGAATCGGCCTTCTAGATGTTTATGGCCATTAGACCTAGTTATCCCTTGGGGAGCCCTGGTGAACAACTGTTCTCCCAGATCCTGATGCACCCCCGCTTATATACTTATAGGCAGCCACTAAGTTCCCCCTGAGCCTTCTCTGTGCCAGGCTGAAGAGTCCCATGTCCCTCAGCCTCTCTTCATAAGGCTTGCTCTCTTGCCCTTTGATCATGTGAGTGGCTCTCCTCTGGACTCTCTTGAGTTTATCCACATCCCTCCTGAAGTGGGGGCCCAAACCTGGATGCAGTGCTCCAGCTGCGGCCTCACTAAAGCTGATAAAGTGGGAGGATGATCTCCCTTGTTTTGCTGGAGATACATTGGTAGATGCATGCCAGAGTTTGGTTTCATCTGCCAGCCACAACATTGCACTGGGGGCTCATGTTCATCTTGTGGTCAATCCAGATTCCCTGAGTCCCTTTCATTTGTGGTGCTAGCAAGCGTAGCATCACTGAGCCTATAAGTATGATGCTTATTTTTTCTCCCGAGGTGGAGTACCCTGCATTTCTCTACATTGAATTTCTCTACATCAGGTTTTGGTCTGCCCACTTTGCAAGCGTGTCCAGGTCAACCTGTATCCCTAGCCTGTCCTCCAGTGTGACCGCCTTCCCTCATAGTTTAGTGTCATCTGTGAACTTTTCCATTCCACATCTGACACCCGAATCCAGGTCATTAATGAAGATATTGAAGAGTACTGGCCTGAGCACTGAGCCCTGGGGAATTCCACTGGTAACCTTGTGCCATGTTGATTTGTTCCCATCAACTAGTACCCTTTGGGTACGACCCCAGATCCAGTTCCCCAGACATAAGACTGTGAGATGGTTGAGGCCACAGTTCTCCTGCTTGGTTTTGAGGGCATCATGGGAGACCAAGTCAAAGGCCTTCTTGAAGTCCACTTAAATGACATCAACCTTATCTCCTTTGTCCAGGCAATGCGTCATCTGATCATAGAAGGAGATGAAGTTGGTCAGGCAAGACCTTCCAGTAATAAAACCATGTTCACTGGCATTCAGTAGGTTGATTTCCGCTAGTCTGTTGCAGATGGATCCCTTGATAATTTTCTCCAAGATCTTTCCAGGGATGGACATCAGATTGATAGGTCTGTAATTCCCTGGATCTTCTTTCTTCCCCTTCTTGAAGGTTAGGACCACGTTGGCTCTTTTCTAGTCTTCCAGTACATCACTCAAGCACCACAAGCTTTCAAATATCTTGGCCATAGGGCATGCTATGATGTCCGCCAGCTCGTTTTAAGACTCTGGGGTGTAATCCATCTGGACCTGTGGACTTATGGATGTCAAGCTTCTTGAAGTGTTCTCTCACTTGATCTACGTCAATTGTGGGCCTGTCTCCAGAGCTCTGGTTGCTTTGCATCCTGTCTAATAGAGTGACCCCCTTGGGCAGGTAGAAAACTGATGCAAACTAATCATTTAGGAGATTGGCCTTTTCTTGGGCATCAGACATCAGCTGCCCCATTTGATTTCGTGGGAGGCCAATGTTGCTTTTGTTCTTCCTTCACTTCCCACATATATGAAGAATGACTTGTTTATCCTTGATTCTGATGGCTAACCTGAGCTCAATTGCTGCCTTCACTTTTCTGGACCACTCCCTACAGGTACAGGCTAGTGCTGAGTAGTCGTCTTTGGTGATGATTCCAGTTTTCCATCTGGTGTAGGCTTCTCTTTTTTGTTTCAGGAGACCCAGAAGTTCCCTGTTGAGCTAAGGGAGCTTCCCTGCCTTCTAAATGCGTTTCTTTCGGGATGGGATGGACTTCCCTTGCATATTGAGGATTAAGTTCTTTAGGAACAACCATTCCTCATGGACTCCCCTTCCTGGGGGACCCTGGTCCCTTTGTGCCTGACTGACCAGTCTCCTGAGTTTTTGGAAGTCAGCCTTCCCAAAGTTGAGGATTTCTGTTTTACTGAGAGATTTGCCCACCCTGCATTGGACAAAGAAAGTAATCAGATCATGGTCACTATCACCAAGCTTGCCCTGTATCCTCAGATCACTCACCAGATCATCCCTTTTGGCCAGAACCAGATCCAGCAATGTCTCTACCCTAGTTAACCCGTAGACCTCTTGCATTAGGTACAGGTTGTCAATGCAGGCGAGTTATGCGACCGGTCAGATCTGACCGTGTGCTGATCCCAAAAGATGTCAGGGAGGTTGAAGTCTCCCATGACAATCATACATTGGGAACGTGCGGCCTCAGTCAGTTCCTTATTGAATTCAAGATCCATTTTTTCTTCTTGTTTAGGAGATCTGTAATAGACTGCAATGAGTATATCCCCTTCCCCATGTTTCCCCCCATATTTTAACCCAGAGGGTCTCAAGATGCCCTCCATGGTTAATGAATTCAGTTTGAAGGGAAGTGTACTACTCCTTGATATAGAGCACTATACTCCCACCCCCTTTTCCAACACAGTCTCTCCTGTAAAGGGTATAGCCTTCTATACCTACCAACCAGCCATAGGAGGAGTCCCACCAGGTCTCCATTATCCCTACGAAGTCATAATCCTTATTGGTCAAGAGGAGGGCCAGCTCCTCTTGCTCATTACCCAAGCTCCTGGCATTAGTGTACAGGTAGTTGAGTCTGCAATGGGAAGCCCTAGACTTCCTTATGTGATGGGATGTAGCCTTTCCTTGGGCTCTCATCTGGGTGGGTTCCGTTGGGCTACATAAGCTTTGTGATGATGGTCAGTGGGTCTGCAATCACATCAGCCAACTCCCTCAGTACCCTTGGGTGCACTCCATCTGGCACCATGGACTGGTATATGTCCAGCTTTTCTAAATAGTCCCTAACCTGTTCTTTCACCACAGTTGGTTGCTTACCTCCCTCCCAAACTGTGCAGCCAGGTACAGTAGTCTGGGAGCTGATCTTGCCTCTGAAGACTGAGGTGAAAAAGGTAGTCAGTACTTCAGCCTTTTCTCCATATTCTGTCACTAGGTTGCCTTCCCCATTTAGTAAAGGACCCACACATTCCCTGACCTTCCTCTGGTTGCTAACATACTTGTAGAAAACCTTCTTGTTACCCTACATGTCCCTTGCTAGTTGCAGCTACAATTGCACTTAAGCCTACTGTGCAGGAGCTAGAGAACCCAGAGACCCCGGGGAAAGCAGCGGCGGGAGAGCTGCTGCGTCGGGCCTGCCCTTGCCCGGCGAGACGGGGCACTCACAGAGTGATTGCAGCTGGGGTCACACAGAGACTGAGTTAAAAGGGCCGGTGGCCCACGAGACGGAGGCGGCGGCGGAACCAGAAGTGCCCAGACAAGCGGTGGACACTGGCGAGACGGGAAGCAGGCGGAGGCGATCCGTCCAGCACAGAACCCACACGTTCTGGAGTGCGGGTAAGACCCCGGCAGGGGACCAAGCCGGAGCATCGGGCAGCCGGAAACCCATCCCGAGAGAGGCCCTCAGGAGCCAGGGGAAGCAGTGGGGCATTGAGGCTGGTGTGAGGAGGGAGCGGCTCACCAGTCCAGTGAGCAAGAGACAACCCTGCAAGGGTGAGGATTCCCCCCTTTTCCCACGTCCCCAGCAGGAAAAGGGGCACTCCGCGGGAGAACAGGGGTCATAGGGACCCAGCTGACGGAACTCCCGGCTGGAGGAAGTGCGGCTCAGACCAGTGCGGAACCTGGGGCGAGCCAAAACCCCGCGGGAAGAGGGGCATTGATCGGAGGACTATTCAGGACAGTGGGGACCCTATAACTGGAGGCCAGGGTGAGGATGTAGGGGTGGAGGAGCCCTCTGTGTCCCCGGGGACTTACATACACAAGGTGCCACTTTCGGACGTGCACACGCCAGACAAAAAAACTGAACCAGAGCAACATCAAAGACGTGGCAGGCGAGTTCGGCGGGTGCAGCGCAGGAAGTGAGCATGCACTCTAGCGGAAGGGGTCCTTTGGACCAGACCAACCTGAAGGACGAAGGGACGACCCTTCACACCTACCTAATTTCATCCCTGCAAACCCAAGCAATACTCTTATACTCCTCCCTAGTTATTTGTTCAAGTTTCCATTTCTTGTAAGCTTGCTTTTCATAATTTAGTTTACTGAAGAGTTCCCTGATAAGCCAAACTGGTCTTCTGCCATACTTGCTAGTCTTCCTGCGCATTGGGATGGTTCATTCCTGTGCCCTCAGTAAGGTTTCTTTAAAATACAACCAGCTGTCCTGGACTCCTTTCCCCTTCAGACTGGCCTCCCAGGGGATCCTAACCACCAGTTCCCTGAGGGAGTTGAAGTCAGCTTTCCTGAAGTCCAGAGTCCTTTCTCTGCTACTCTCCTTCCTTCCTTTCCTGAAGATCCTGAACTCAATCATCTCATGGTCACTGCTACCTAAGTTGCCATCCACTACAATATTCCCCACCCCTGACCCAATTCTTCTCTGTTTATGAGCAGCAGGTCAAGAAAAGTATGGTCCCTAGTTGGGGCTCCAACACTTGCACCAGGAAGTTATTTCTAACACTCTCTAAAAACTTCCTGTATTGCCTGTGCACTCATAGGCAGCGGAAGGTTGGGGCTAATGGGGATTAGCCCCCACAAATGCAAGGCAAAAGGTAGCCTGGCTGTGGGCTCCAGGCAGCTGCAGCAGGGGATTGGGAACAGGCATGCATGCAGTGGTGAGGGAGAGAGTGGGGCTGGAGCTGCGAGTGGCTTATCTGGGGGGGGGCACAGCTCCTGCTGCTACACGCACCCCGGGAGGGCATGGGGGGTGTGTGCCACTGGATCTGCATGCAGGATGAGGGTGAGCTGCCACTGTGGGCTGGGGCTGGGGCTGGGCTGGCACTGGGCTCTTCCCAGCAGGGGGCTGGGTTGAGTTGCACTCAGGCTGGGTGGTGGTGGTGGTGGTGCTGGAAGGGGGACTACAGGGCTCCTGCAGCCACCCCAAAATTTGCCATAGCACCCTTAACCACCCCTCTCACAGCACTGCTGTCACCCACCCCAAGTGCAGTGCAGCCCAACCCCCCTGCCAGGAAGAGCCCAGCTCAGCCCCAGCCCTCAGCAGCAGCCCACCCTTACCCCACACGCAGATCCAGGGCCCATGCCCACTCTGCCCTCCCAGGATGCATATAGCAGTGGGAGCTGCCACCCCCCTGCACTAGATACCCCCAGACAAGCCATTCACAGCTCAATCCCATGCCCCACAAGGACTATGCAGGGTCTGCCCCTGCCCAGCCCTAGCCCCACTCCCTTCTACATTGCAGTGGGAGGGAACAGGGCACAGACAGGAGCAGGGCCTGGGATGAGTGGGGCCCTGGCTGGGCCAGGTGGTGGGACAAGTATCAGCCCAGGGGGCATGTGCCTTGCTAATCTGTGCATGGGGTGGAGGCAGCTGCTGCTGCATGCTGCACTCTGCTCCCTGCTGCAGCTGCCCCCTGCTCACTCAGCAGTGGGACACACATGGCATTGTGCAGCTCTTGGGGCAGCGGGGCTCAAAGCGCAGTGCACAGCAGCAATTGCCTCTGCCCTGCATGCAGATCGGAGGGGCACATACCCCCTAGACCTGTTTGCCTCATCACCTGGCCCAGCGAGGGCCCCATTCACCCCAGCCCCTGCTCCTGCCTGTGCCCTGCTCCCTCCCACATTGTTAGGGCCTTGATCTGCCCCCACCCCCACAGCCGTTTCCCCTCCATCCACCCCTTCCCTCACAGGCTTACTGCTGGAGGGCAGGGGGTGTTGTGCACGCATGCATGCATGTGCTCGGCCCCCCCCCCCAATAATTTTTTCTCCCTCCACTTATGTGTGCACTGCTGTGTTGCCCTCCCAGCAGATGTTAGGGTGATTGAAGTCCCTGCTGAAAACCAGGACCTGTGATCAGGAAACTTCCGCTAGCTGTTTGAAGAAAGCCTCATCTACCTCATCCTCCTGGTCTGGTGGTCTGTAGTAGACGCCCATCACAACATCACACTTGTTGCTCTCCCCTCTTGCCCAAACCCAGAGACTTTAAACAGGCTTATCTCAAGTTTCATACTGCAGCTCCTAGCCATCATATGGCTTTTTTACATAAAGAGCAACTCCTCCTTCTCTTCTCCCTGCATGTCCTTCCTGAACAGTTTATACCCATCCATGACAGTGCTCCAACCATACAAGCTATCCCACCAAGTCTCTGTTATTCCAAAAACATCATAGTTTCAGGACTTCCAATTCTTCCTGCTTGTTTCCCAGGCTCTGTGCATTAATGCATTCCCAGGCTTCATTAATTCATTACCTGAGGTAATTAGTCGATTGCCCCACTTTCTCAGGAAGAATGAGAAGGGCTCCCCTGTTGCCCCCTCCTGCTTGCTGTACCTCCAGGTCACCCACTTCCCTACTTACCTCAGGGCTGTGGTCTCCATCCCCTGGCTAATCTATTTTAATGCCCTCTTCACTAGGAAAATGTCTTATGGCTACTGCTGTAGACTGGAGTTGAGGAGATCTGGGTTCAATTTCCAGTTGTGGCAAATAATTCCTGTATGACCTTGAGAAAGTCCCTTAGAGCCAGGTTTACAGAGCTATTTCAATGCCTAATTATCACACTCCAGCAGACTCAATTAAACAAGTCTGTTCCAACATGTTCTGATTAGAACGTGTTGGAGCAGGCATTGGACATGTGTATAGGTTCCCTGTGTGCTTAAGTTTCATGGACTTTCCTAAATCCAGTGCTTTCTGGAGTCAATAAAAAGCTGCCCACTAGCCTCCCTTGACTTTAGACAAGGTTCCATATCTCCCAGTACATTAGCTCCTCAGCTGTAAAAGAGCCTAATACTATTCCAACACTTTGTACTGTCCTTTTTTGGTTTTCTAGGTCTTTGAAGCAGGTATTGCCTTTCTGTGTATGAACAAAGCATGTACTCCAAATGGGTGACACTTTCTAAAAGCTTCCAGGCTTTGTAATACCACAAAAACATTGACTGTAAATCACAGTAATTTACTACTTAAGTGTTCTATCTATCCCTCCTCCCCCCTTCTCCCATCTCTTCCTCCCTTCCTGTCTTTTGTATTCAAATTACTCTCTCCATTGTATACTCTGCTGTGTGCATGTCCTTTCACAACATCTGATGAAGTGACCTTGGGTTCATGAAAGCTGATATATATGTGATTTATGTAGTGTATAGTGTGCACATGTCCCCTGCCTACTACTTCTAATACCATAAATGATTAAATAAAGTCACATATATTATTGATGTAGCAAGTCATTTGTCACCAGGTTAATTTACTAAATACTGAAGAAAGCAATATGAAACAAAGTACTTTGTCCTTATATAAGCACATTCCAATGGACAACCTCAAAGAACATTACAAAAACTAATGAACTTGACCCTTTCTGCTCCTTATGAAATGGAGTAAAATAGTTACTGAATTGTCTAAGGCAAAAACATGAAGGGGATCTATAACTGGCAAACTGGTGTTGCTATAAAATGATGGTTACAAAGTTTTTAAACAAATATTCTCCTATATCATACCACTTGGGAACAAGCCTTTATGTGTAAAGCTTGTCAGTAAATTCAGAGTACAAGAACTCTATGCTCCCTCTGCTGGCAAAGGAAAAGAAAGAATGGAGTCTAATGTACAAATGTCTCAGACCTATAATTTCATTCATCACTATTACAAAACCCACTAAAATAGAGTGAAGCACAGCTTGTCAGAATAGGCTGAGTGGTATGTAAAACAAAATAGATTGGTAACGTCGAGTCAGTTGGTATGATTTTCATCCACTTGTATATGTCAGAAAGCAGATATCTATGCACTTTCTTGCATAGACTGATTGCAGACCATTTCATTCTGCTGAAGGTGATGCCTTGCATGAGGGGAGAAGTGGATAGCCATGCTTGTCTGAAGTCAAGCAAAAAATAAGATATGGTCGCAGCTTAGAGACTGGTCCTAAGGCCATGGACATACATAACACTTAGAACAGTTTAAATGCAGTTTAGGCCTGAAACAGACAGACATACAAGCTTGTTGAACCAATTTAAATCTGCCTAGAAAGGCAACAACAGAAGTGCAGTTCCCAGATCTGTCTCATGGCACATCACAGTAAGCACCATGAGTTAAACCAATCTTCCAAACCCAACAGATGTTAGCTTCTGGGTCAGAAGGGTGGGGGATTGAGCTCCAATTTGGAGCCAATCCAGGGAGTGAGGCTGCATCTTTGTAGCCTTTCCCCTAGCTCTGCCCCCCTTCCACCTCCCCACCCCAAGCTCCTGTTCAGCCTCAGGATGAGAGGGGAAGAAGGCAGGGCAAGGAGGTCTGTTCTGAGGTTTCCCCCTCTCTGTAGGAACATCGTATTGAGTGGATTAGAGCCAGATGGGATGAAAATTGCCATTTCTGTCTGCACCTGAACAGTTCAAAAGTATACTTGGAAAATCAAGTTCTGTTTTGAGCCAGCTCACTGTGAACCATTTCAGTGTTATGTGTGGACACAAAGCATTCTGTAACATGGGTCTGGTCAGTCTTGCAGGCATCCCACCCTACATTGTTTTTATCTTCCCACACTCACAAATGCAACTGGTTGGTCTGGTATGCAGCCAGAATTTGACTGCCTCTTCTTCCCCCCCCCCCCCCCCCC
>NW_017729022.1:79932723-79941062 GCF_001723915.1 Gavialis gangeticus
CCCCCCCCCCCCCCCCGCTTTTGTTAGCGCTTTTTAGCTCCCTTGACCTACTTGTTCAATAAAAGCTATCTTTCTAACAACTATCTGCGTCCTCTCCTACTCAACTGCAGCCCCTTATCATGCCCCCTGCTTTCCCTGGGAACTAAAAAGCATGAGTTCAGGCATGAGTGCAAGTACTCCCTCTCCCCCACTCACCCACTATGAGGCATGCTGAGCTGTGTGTTCATTCCCACCTCCTCATATTAGAGCCACAGGCACAGTACTTCATAAAATTGTGGAATGGGGCCCTGTCAGTGACATTTTAGAACGGTTCGATTGTCATGCATGTCCACATCCCTTAGGGACCCTGCTCTACATTCTTTCTGACTTCAGACTAATGCAGCTAACCACCTCATAGATCACCCTAAAAAATACAGATTTAAACATTGCCAGTGAACTCCAAGAGAGAAAAAGGCTCTGTCCCTTTAGAAAGAAATGCACAGAATTTTTTAAAATCTTTTTGGAATAAAAATAATAAATTGCCCATGATGACAGAAATTCTCTGGTCCTTAGAAGTGACTATAATACTAGCATATATTGCATACTCCATTAATCCTACTGTAACTAACTAATCTATGTGACAGTTCTGTTTCTATCAGTGAGCAAATTGAGTTGTTTGTCCTTTGTGGGCAAAGATGACTGCATCCAGCGGGGTTGGGGTGGGGGCAGAAGAGGGAAAAGGAGTGGGAAACAAACAGGGAGGGAGAAAAAAGAAAAGGACTAAAAAAGGAACAAGGAGAAAAGAGAGAAAGGAAAGAGAAAGGAGAGGGGTGGAGGCTAGGTCACATGGGTACATCGGTGACATATAAGCCTGATCTTTGCCTTGAACAATCTGCTGCAGCAGGAGCAGGAAAGTGATGAGGACTGGGTATGAGAGGTTTTAATTTTCCTGGCCATGCGTTTCTTCATTGCTTCTTCCCTGTGTTGCTGTTCAAAGGCTCTTTTCTGGATTGATGACCTCCCACATGAACCCCACATGCCCCTGGAGGCTGGGGGGGGTATGGCAACCACCCACAGGTGGCAGCAGCAGCATTGGTGGCAGGGGCATGGCGGCGGCAAGCAGGGACCTCCCACAGGCAGCTGCGATGCTGTCGGCAGCAAGGGGAGGGGGGGCTGGTGAGTGCCAACCAGCGGCTGGTGACCACCCACACACATCACCAGTAGCATCAACAGTGGCCAGTGCTGATCGGGGACCACCCACAGACACCGCCAGCAGTGCCAGCAGTGGTGGGAGGGGGGTGAGTGGCGACAGCCCGCAGGCAGTGTCAGCAGCACTTTTTGCAGGGGATGCACAGCCTAGCCCAGGGGTGCATATGTACCCACATGCACTACCTATGTGTTGCCAATGACTTCCAGGATGGATGGTTGTGAGCAACTTGCTCTCATAACTCCGGGTCAATACCGGAACTCTTTAGGGACACCTTTATGGTGTCTTTGTACTGCTTCTTTGGTGCGCTGCAAGAGTGTACTCCATTTGATAGTTTGCCATAGAAAATTTTCTTCAGCAGGCAAGTGTCAGGCATTCTTGAAATGTGGCTGGCCCATCTTAGCTGTGCCAGTTTCAGTAGAGTGTGAATACTAGGGAGAGCTGATCTTCCAAGCACCTTGGTGCCCGGGATCTTGTCCTGCCATTTGATCTTTAGTATCTTTCACAGGCAGCACAGGTGGAAGTGGTTTAGTTTCTTGACATGATGGTCCAGGTTTTGCAGGTGTAAAGGAGGGTCAGGAGAATGATAGCTTTGTATACCTTCAGTTTTGTCGACATTCTGATGCCTCTGCGGTCTCAAACTGACTTAGAGTCTGCCAAAGGCCACATCAGTGAGCAAATATTTAATGTAAAAAGGTTAAATCCAAAAGGAACTTTTCTCCAATCTGCTGATATTCATAGTTTCATAGTTGCTAGGGTCAGAAGGGACCTCAAAAATCATCAAGTCCGACCCCCTGCCCTGAGCAGGAAAAATCACTGGGCTTACATGACCCCAGCCTGGTGCTTGTCCAGTCTCCTCTTAAAGACCTCCAAGGCAGGGGAGAGCACGACCTCTCTTGGAAGCCCAGTCCAGATTCTGGCAACCCTTAACATAAACAAGTTCTTCCTGATGTCTAACCTAAATTTGCTCTCGATCAGTTTGTGGCCATTGTTCCTAGTAATTTCAAGGGGTTCCCTGGTAAACAGATCAACTCCTAATTCTTGCTGCTCCCCTCTCCCCAATGAATTTGTAAATGGCCACAAGATCCCCTGAGCCCTCTCTTACAGAGGCTGAAGAGATCCAGGTCCCTCAGTCTTTCCTCGTAGGGCCTTACCTGTAGGCCCCTAACCATACAAGTGACCCTTCTCTGAACCCTGTCAAGGTTATCCACATCCCTCTTGAAGTGTGGCACCCAAAACTGGACACAGAACTCCAACTGCGGCCTGACCTGCATAGAGAGGAAGTATCACCTCCCTAGACCTGTTTGTGATGCAGCAGCTAATGCATGATGAGTGTGGTTAGCTTTACTGAATACTTCATCACATTGATGGCTATATTCATCTTGGAGTCGACTATGACTCCAAGATCCCTTTCTGCCACAGTGCTACTAAGAAGGTCACCCCCTAGCCTACAGGTGCGTTGGCAATTCCTTCTCCCTAGATGCAGCACTTTGCACTTGTCTTTGTTGAACTGCATCCTGTTCTTTTCTGTCCACTTTTCCAACTTGTCCAGGTCCTCCTGGATTCAATTCCTTCCCACCAGTGTGTTTACTGTACCCCATAATTTCATGTTGTCACAGGGCACAAAGGGGTGGAGGCTGCCTGGGAAGAGGCCCAGTGAGAGAGACAGAAGCCCAGGTGCAGGTTACCAGGGCAACAAGCCAGAGGATAAATTAGCCTGCACCTGCACATGGTCAGCTGACCAGAAGGGGCAAGGCTCTGGGCCCATATAAACCCCAGGACCGGGCCCAGGGAGGGCAGTTCCCTGCCAGCAGCCAAGGGGGAAGGAGCTCTCCCAGAGCAAGCAAAAGGGGAGAGACATGTCTGCAGGAGCAGTTTTCGATATTGTTAAGGGACAGCGCATTCCCCGGTAAGGTTTGTCTGAGGTTATAGCCGAGCTACTTGAATTTATGTAACAGCCCAGGGATTTGTGTTTTGTTTATTGTTGTATAAGACCAACGGCTTCGGTGAAGCTATTAGGGGATGGAGGAGGCCTCATAGGGGACCCACGGCAGCATGGGGACCCCAGCACCAGAGGGGGCGCAGCAGTTGGGGTGCACAGACCCCAGTGCCAGAGGGGTCGGAGCACTCTGTGGGGCTGCAGAGAGCCCAAGTGCCCATGAGGTGCCGAGCAAGACAGGGCTGCAGAAAGCCCAAACTCCCATGAGGTGCCAAGCAAGACAGGGCCACGGAGGGCCCAGGGAGGACAAAGGGGCCAAAGTATAACAAGGCCCAGACCTAACAATGTAAGTACCATCAGCGAGGCTTGGGGAGTGGTAAAGGGATGGTTGGAGCCACGCATACAGCCCATAAGTCCAGGGTGCCCTGAAACACCCACTGTAAATGGGACCCACAGCGGGTCCAGGAGCCCATGGGGTCAATATTTTCCATCAAAGATGTGGCAGGTGAGAATTGAGAGTGCCCATTGGGCCAGCTTGGCATGGTAAGGGGTCCTGGGAGATCACGGCTGTCCTTTAAGGACCCCATCCCGTGACACATGTCATCCACAAATTTGGACAGAGTGCTTTCCACACCCCCTTCTAAGTTCCTGATGAAGGCATTGAATAGCACAGGTCCAAGGACCAAGTCTTGGGGGGCCCCACTGCCCACATCTTTCCAGGTTGATACCAACCCATCCACCATCACTATCTGAGTGCAACCCTTAAGCCAATTTGCCACCCACCTGACCGTGTAATCATTTGTGTCACAGCCACTCAGTTTGTTTATGAGACTAGGATGAGATACTGCATTGAAGGCCTTCTTAAAATCCAAGTAGATGACATCTACCTTGACTCCTGCATCTAAGCATTTTGTGACCTGGTCATAAAAAGAAATAAGGTTAGTCAGGCAAGTTCTACCTGGTATGAACCCATGCTGGTTGCCCTTCAGCATTATTTTTCCTGCTGGGCTCCCACAAATGTGATCATTGATATTTTTTTTCAAAGGTTTTCCCAAGGATAGAGGTGAGACTAACCACCCTATAATAAGCTGGATCCTCCTTCCTCCCCTTTTTCAAAATAGGGACCACATTGGCCCTTTTCTAGTCCTCTGGGACCTGACCTGAGCACCATGTGTGCTCAAACAGCTGTGCCAGTGGCTATGCTCTGACACTGGCCAATTCCTTCGGCACCCTTGCATGAAGATCATCCAGCCCTGCTGACTTAAACACATCCAGCCCCTCCAAGTGTCCCTTTACTAGGTTGGTGCTGACCATTGGTGGGCTGGTGTTCCTGCTGTACCTATCTATAATGCAGTTCAGAGATTTGTCTTGATCAGGAATACAGAGGCAAGAAACTCATTGAAGACTTCAGCCTTGTCCCTCTTATCTGTCACCAATTACCCTAGCCTGTCCTGTAGGGGTCCTATGTTACCTTGTGCCTTCTTTTTGCTCCCTATATACCTGAAGAAAGACTTTTTGTTGTCTTTAATTTTTGTCACCAGCCTGAGTTCCATTGCTGCTTTGGCCTTCCTAACTGACTCCCTGCAAGTGCAAGCCAAAGAGGTATACTCCTCCATGGTAGCTACCCCCTGCTTCCAGAGCCTGTATGCCTCTTTCTTTGCCCCTAGGCTTTCCTAAATTTCCCTGTTCAGCCAAGAGGGTTTCCTGGCCCCTTTTCCCTCTTTTATGTGCAATGGGATTGCACCCAAAGGATTGCTCCCTTGAGGAACAACCACCCTTCCTGAACTCCCACTTCTCCAATGCTCTTGATCTTCAATGCCTCACTAATGAATTTCCTGGGCACACTGAAATTAGCTTTTCTCAAATCTAGCACTTCTGCCCTGCTGGTTACTTTTCCCACTACACTGGATAGTGAATTCAATCAATTAATGATTACTATCCCCTAGGTTACCTTGTACCTGCAGATTCCACACCAGGTCATCCCCTGTAGCTAGCACCAAGTCCAGCAAGGCTTTTCCCCTAGTGGGACCTTTATACCTCCTGCATTAGGTGAAGGTCCTGTATGCAGGTTAAGAACCTACGTAAGCAGTTAGATTTGGCTGACTGCTCCTCCCAGCAGATGTCAGGGTAGTTTAGGTCACCCATGACAACCATGTCCCTTGAGTGTACTGCCTCTGAGAGCTGCCTTGAGAATTCCAGGTCTAGCTCATCCTCCTGGTGTGGTGGCCTATAGTAGACCCCCACTACCAAGTCCCTTTCCCTCCAACCCCCTTGTATTCCAACCCACAGTACCTCAATTTGCCCCTGCTCTGATCACATCTTGATTATAGAAGATGTATATTGCTCCTTAACATAGAGAGCAACGCCCCCCTTTTTCCCCCACTGTATCACATCTGTACAGCCTATAGCCCTCAATGCCTACTGCCCAATCATGAGTAGGTTCCCACCAGGTTTCAGTTAGCCCAACCAGGTTGAAGTTGTAGCTTGCAAGCAGGAATGCAAGTTCTTCTTCCTTGTTCCCCATTCTCCTAGCATTAGTATAGAGACATTTAAGGTCTCCAGTGGGTGCCTTTGGTACCCCCTTGTCTTGATGCCTATTGGGCCCCTTAGTACTTACCTGTGCTGATTCAGTGCATAGCTCATGGCTCGCTGATCCTAGGTTCTCTTTGTCTTCTGCATCCCTGTACCCCAACTAGCCTAGTTTAAGGCCCTATGTAGGATATCAGCCCACCTGTAGGAGAACAGACTCTTACCTTTCAAAGAGAGATGAAAACCATCATCTCCCAGGATGCCCCTTTCATGGAAGTGTGGATCATGGTCGAAGAAGCCAAAACCTGCATGATGGCACCAGCTCCAAAGCCACAGGTTGGCTTCTCTGATGCAGGCGTCTTGATGCTGACAGCGACCACTGACTGGCAGGATCAACCACCTGCGTCTCCAACTTCCTAAGCCTAGCCCCCAGAGCCCTGTAGTCACTCATGATACAGTCCAGACTACTCCTGGCTGTATCAATTGTGCCCACTTGGATGAGGACCATGGGATAGTAGTCAGAGGGCTGGATGAGGTCAGAAATCCTCACAGTGATGTCCCGGATCCGGGCTCCAGGCAGACAGCATACCTCCCATGCTGTGGGATCTGGGTGACAGATGGGTCCCTCCATTCCTCTCAGAAGGGAGTCGCCCACCACAATGACTCCGTGTCTCTGGCTCTAGCTTCCCAGTTGTTCCTCAGCCTGCATGGTGGTTGTTGTGGATGCATTTTCTGCTGCATTCTCCTCCAGTGCTGCCAGGGCCTCATATCTGTTCCCCCAGTTGCACTGGGGAAGTCGTCTCAGCAGTATGATGACTGGCCTTGGAGGTGACTTGCTTCCATTCAGCTGCACCAGGTCCCTCCCATGTTGTCTCTCCACTAGGTGTTTGATCCTGCAGAGAATGAAAGTACCCATCATTCTCATCCTCTGCAGCCCTGATACCCCACAGCCTGCTAACCTCTTCCTGGAGTTCCCTCACCTGCCCCTCCAGGGCCTCAAGCTAGGCACACATGAAACAGGTGACTCCTGCTCCCCCTGTCTCCCCCAGGCTTCAGGGACCCTGCCAGGCAACCCCTGCAGACAGGGGGTGGGGTGCCACCAATAGAGCTGTGCAAAATTTCGTGGGTGTTGCATTTCAAAGCTGTTTCAACATGTTTTGAGCTCAAAACAGCAAAATCAAAATGAAACAAAAGGCTTTGAAACAGCTTTGAAATGAAATGAGGACAATCGAAACATTTCAGAAGTTTCAAACCTTTTTGAGTTTCGAAGTCCGGCTTGCTTGGCTTCAGCGCTGGTCCCAGGCAGCAGCAGCAGCCTGCTGTCATTCTGCAGGCAGATCCAGGGGCTGGCACCCCCAGGAGGAGTTCAGCACAGCCCTGCAGCCCTCCTTGGGGTGCGGGCACTTCCTTTTCATAGTACTATGAGGGTGTATATAATACTACAAAAGTAATGTGCATCTAAGGTCTAATACCATCAGGTACCAATCTAAACCTTGCAAAAGTATCTTATTTTTGCAACACAGTCAGCCCAAACCCCCTGTCCCTCACTAAAAATATTGTAATTATAGGATTAAAGGTACATTCACATTCACAGTAAGGTTGGTAGATGGCATTAAATCTTGCTTTCTGGGGACATTTACTGATCTATCAGAATCTGTCTTTGATAAAACACCTGTTTGTTGCAGTTTCTTCTGTTTTATACATTTCTCTTTATGCTTGCTTTTTTCTTCACTAGCTAGTAGAGGAAACATTTTCTGTGCTTCTTGCTTTCTCTTATATGTTACACTTCTGATTCTTCAACTAACCATTCATCTCGAATGTACTTAGTGGCAGACTTGTCCTTCCCTGGGGGGATATTGTGGATTCAGCTGCTACCGCTTCAGAAAGAGAGCAGAAAATGTGAAACAGAAGGTTAGAAAACCAAAGCAGCCTCAAACATTTACAACCTGCTCCTTCAGCATGTAAAGAATTCCCTGGTAGTTACATATATGCCCACAACTCATAGAAGAAAAGCCAAACAGTTGCTGTTAAGAGACCTCAGGACAGAGGAGATGTAAAGTAACAATGAGGCCATGAGAATGGAAACTCAGCAACCTCATTTGAACTGAATTGAGCTCGAGTTCAGGTCTTGTCAAGGTAAGAAACTGAACCCTTATCATGCATTGCTCTTTCACATAGTAGATAAGCAAGAGCTATAAAAATCCACTTTGATTCTAGTCTTGTACTTTTAGGCTAAGTACAGACATTCAGGAGGTTAAATCAGGTTCAAAATGGCCACCCAGTTTAAATTTGGCTCTTCTTGGTGCCAACCTTACACTTACAAACCCAGTCTCAGTGACCGGCAATCAATCTAAACCTGTAACTGTATAGAAGTTCCATGCATACAAACTGGTCAAAAAATTGCAGAACCTGGTTTAAGATAAACCTGGATCTATGTAGTATCAGATGCATTTGATTTAGGTAAAATCAGTGCATGGAACTTCTGTCCATTTCCCCTGTGCAACCCTGAAACTGGGAAAACCCAACCACTGGGCCCAGCCCCAGGACTGCTCTTTTTCACTTCCCCTCCTCCCAGCCATTGCTACCCCCAGCCAAAGCTTTCAACCCCTACCTAGGTGCAGCTGCTCTTATCAGCGTTCACTGTTGCCAGAGCCAAGTAAGTAAGTCCCAGTTGGGGGGAGGGGC
>NW_017729022.1:79941891-79942813 GCF_001723915.1 Gavialis gangeticus
AACTGTATAGAAGTTCCATGCATACAAACTGGTCAAAAAATTGCAGAACCTGGTTTAAGATAAACCTGGATCTATGTAGTATCAGATGCATTTGATTTAGGTAAAATCAGTGCATGGAACTTCTGTCCATTTCCCCTGTGCAACCCTGAAACTGGGAAAACCCAACCACTGGGCCCAGCCCCAGGACTGCTCTTTTTCACTTCCCCTCCTCCCAGCCATTGCTACCCCCAGCCAAAGCTTTCAACCCCTACCTAGGTGCAGCTGCTCTTATCAGCGTTCACTGTTGCCAGAGCCAAGTAAGTAAGTCCCAGTGGGGGGGAGGGGCAGGCAGGATGGGGGTGTAGGTTCACTGGGGGGAACCCCATCCAACCCCACCCACAGGTCAAACCTCACCCCACACCCTTTATGAATCACACCAGCCACCCCACCCCACCTGCAGGTCGCACTTGCCCCCCAACCCCATCCATAGGTGACACCTGTCCCTCCTGCCCCACCCACAGGTCATGCAACCCCCCCCACCCCTTGTTCCCAACAGTCTGGAATTATCGCTCAGTGTGCAGATTCCATCTACCCCACCTGGACACTTGTAAAAATTGCAGCTTTTTATTAAGTGCTGCACTATTTGCTGGACACCACATTCAGAAAGGGACCTGTCCAAGACGTTCATGTTGTACACTGTTGTTTTGAAGTATTTCTATGCAGATCTTAGTCTATTCAGCTTGACCCACATTTCTCCATTAAGGTTGTGCCCAAAGGGGGGCTCATTTGGTGTTGGTATAAAAGGCTGTAGGAATAGATTTCAAACCAGATTACTCTGAATGAACTTTTCAGTTCCATTCACTCCACCCCTTATCTAAATTTAGTGCAGCATACAAGACCACAATACACGGTCTGCTGGGTTCTCCACAGATGCAGAAACTTG
>NW_017729022.1:79943118-79944455 GCF_001723915.1 Gavialis gangeticus
TGGTTACTCCCCCATCCTGACTTACCTGATATTGGGCAGCCATTTTGAATCCATTTAACCTGCCCCCCCCAACTCGCCCAAGTGTCTGCACTTAGCCCTGGAGTCTTGTTCTTTTTAAACTTTCTCCCCATAGTTTAGCTAAATGACTATTGCCAAAGCATGTTTAGGTTCATAGTAGCCCAAGGTCAATGACACTTATCAATTTTATAACAGATAGTTGCAAGTCAAGTATCACTCCTCTTATCTTAGCAGTGCATGCCAGGCATAGAAGAATTTAAAGGAGTATAAGAAGTATTAGGGGAGGTGCCTTCTACAGCTTGCCCAGATTGGCTAGATCAGCTACCACTTTCTGCTACAAGGCTTCTGGTACAAGACTCTGAAGGACAATGGCCATGAGGAGTCTTATAAGCATGAGATGTTGTCCACAAACCAATTTTTGTCTCCATTGGGTTGTTTACTAGCTGTCTGTCTCCTGCAAAACTCAAGGAACAAAATAGCTTAGTCCCCCAGATGCCCTCTTTGATAGGTTCAGAATACCCTACTACACATTCCCTGTCCTTTGTCCATTGTGTCCATGGTACGATTGTGTACCAGTCCCCTGGGGCTCTTGAAAGTGCCACAAAAAAACACAGACCTACTTCTCCACTCCCACTATATATATGTAGCAAACCCAGAAATGAAGCAAGACAGTGAAGCCCTTCTGTGGCTGTCCCCAGCTTCAAGGGGCTTAAAGCAGAGCTCTTTAGAGCAGCAGGGGGAGGACTTGTCAGGGCAGGTTCATTGCCTCATTACTGGGTTTGAGGGAGGCAGAGTGGAAAATGGGTGGGCAAGGGCACTTCTCAGCTGCACTCTGCAGGGTGCCAGGAAAGTAGTAGAGACATACTATCTACATCAATTTATGTCACTTCTGAAATCAGATCTTTTGCGCAGCTTATTGGCAGTGCATGAGGACGCTGGTTCACATGCCTTCTGGATTTGTTGATAACAATAACAACATTGTTTTACTTTCTGATTCAGCCATTAAAAAAAATCAGAACTTTCATATAATAAAATTCAGTGGCATGATTCACATTAGGAAAGTTCTGTACATGCATACGAATTTGTGGGTTCATAGTTTCCAGGGTCAGAAGGGACCTGAGCAGATCATCTAGTCTGACCCCCTGCCATGGCAGGAAAGAGTACTGGGGTCAAACGACCCCAGTAAGGTGGTCATCCAACCTCCTCTTAAAAACCCCCAGGGTGGGAGCCTGCACCACCTCACTTGGAAGCTGGTTCCAGACCCTAGCCGCCCTGACCATGAAGTAGCGCCTCCTGATGTCCAACTTAAACCTTCCCTC
>NW_017729022.1:79944643-79957249 GCF_001723915.1 Gavialis gangeticus
GACCCATTGGACTGTATGGGTGTCTACGCCACAGTCCCCCAGCTTCCTAATGAGAATGGGGTGAGAGACAGTGTCAAAAGCCTTCCTGAAGTCCAGGAAAACTATATCCACTGCCACCCCTGCATCCAATGATTTAGTGACCTGGTCGTAAAAGGCCACCAGGTTGGTCTGACAGGACCTGCCACTGATGAACCCGTGCTGGTTGCCCCTGAGCATGCAGTTCCCTGCTGGCCCCTCCTGGATGTGTGCCAAAATAATTTTCTCGAACAGCTTTCCCAGGATCAAGGTAAGACTGACTGGCCTGTAGTCTCCCGGGTCCTCTTTCTCCCCTTTTTTGAAGATGGGAACCATGTTGGCCCTCTTCCAGTCCTCCGGCACCTCTCCAGAGCACCACGAGTGTTCATAAAGCCGTGCCAGGGGACTCGCAATGACCCCAGCAAGTTCCTTTAGGACTCTAGGTTGAAGATCATCCGGGCCAGCTAACTTAAAAACGTGCAGCCCCTCCAGAAGCTCCCTAACTAAATCCTCACTCACCCTAGGCCCAGGTGAGCCTCCCCCGGGGCCCGAAGGGGGCCCAGCAGGGAGGTGGCAGTTCTGGTCCTTACTGAGGTTCAAAGTCTAAATGAGCAAAGAACTCCTTTATAAACAAATAGCTCTTTTCCACCTGCAACTTTCCCCCCTAGATTAATTTTGTGTTTTTAAAAATATTCTTCTAATTGAGCAGCAATAGGTTTTTCATTCCTTCTGCAGTTAAAACTAAAAAGCATGTACGGTTAAATGAGGCCATGCTCCATTAGATGACTCAGCCAGCTTAAATTTCACCTGATTTCACATCCAGCATCTTGCTTCCTTGCATTCTGTCCCAGAAGAGAGGGAGGATTTTCTCAAAAAATTGCCTGCATTCCTAAAGCTACTATAGGTATATATGTAGTAGGAGGTTCAATATCAGGCAAATTTTGGCTGCCACAACATGGCTTTCATGTCATGTTTCTAGTCATTTTTGTTGTTTTCTTATGGACTCTCTTCAAGTTGTCCACATCTTTCTTGAAGTATGATACCCAAAACTCAACATAACGCACTATGTGAGGCCTTGCTGTGCTAAACAGGATGAAAGAATCTCTTTAATGACTTGCATACAACACTCCAGTTAATACAGTTCATTGGTTTTTGTTTTGGGTTTGTTTCTTTTCCCCAATAACATTTTCTTGCTAACACACATCCAGCTTGTTATTCTTTGTAATTCCCAGGTCCTTTCCTGTAATACTGCAGCCTTGTCACTTGCTCCCCATCTGTACTTATGCATTTGATTGTTCCTTTCTTGGCACAGTATTTTGTTCTTATCCCTGTAGAATTTCATCCTATTTATTTTGAACCATATTTCAAATTTATCAATGGTATTTTGAATCCTAATCTTGTCCTCTAAAGCATCTACTATTCCCCGGGCCCAACCAGCTTGGTGTCATCTGCAAATGTACTAAGTTTCCATTCATTTCCATTCTTGGAGTCCTGAATAAAAATATTGAGCAATACTGGGCTCTGGACAGGCCCCTTGTGAACCCCGTTTGATACTTCGTCCCTTTTCCCCTAAGTGGGAGGATATGGCCTTATGTAAACAACATGCTCACAGATGTAAATGATGAACAAATTAGAAGAGCCAGTGATGTACATATGCACTACTTTTTATTTGTAAGAACATAATGTTCAGCCAAATAAATCAACTCTCAATGACTGACAAAGCCCCTGGTATTGCTAGTATTGTGTCCTCAGTGCTCAAGGACATATTCTAAATGTTTCAGTAGTTTAACTTGATGCTAGTGAACAAGGACATTTAACAAACAGGCTTGAACCTACATTTAAATATTCTGTCGTTTGGGAGATAGATTCTCTCAGTATACAGCAGAATGTGTGATGTTATCTGTGGTAAATTACATTTACCATGCACCTTTGATTATCTCCCTTGCCTTTGTCCATAAATCCATCTCCCTCAGGATTACTTGAGACATTTCAACCCCCTGAGCAGCTTCTAACAACTGCCTTCAAAAAATAACCTGCCTGAAAAACTTTTCTACAAACTATACTGCCTTGATGCCTATGGTTGGACAATATTCAGTCTCATATGGTCAGTACATTTAAGGTACTAGTAGTACAACTACATTTAAGATCTTTTAAGATGATAAATTGGAGTTTTATATCAGTTTTATAGTGGGCACAAAATGCCTCCTTCTGGTTTGCCAGATTGTAAGATATAAGATCTCAAATCATAATATCATTACATATTAAACAGCTTTAGGTAACTTTTGAAACTCCCTAAAACATGTTATATCTTTCCTAAGTTCCCTGTACAGTCAAGGGACTGGGACTTCTCTTTACAGACAGAATGATAAAAGAAATAGTGTTAAGCTAATTTTTATAACATCAAAAATGTTTTTAAAACAGTTTCTTTCTCAAGCATAAGGCACTTACAGAGAGTGAAATAAAGGTTTTTATTATAACTTACTCTCAATATCCCAAACTAGGGTACCTTGGAGTTTATCACTAGATAAAGGACAATTACATTTTTATTACACACCCTTCTGTATTCTCATTTATTTTTCCTCTGTGGATGCATCTACGCGTCGCCCTATGTCCCATAGTAATGCACTACATCACCATACGATGCGCTACAGCAATATAATGATCATGTGAGACAACACATGATCATCAGCTGCTTCACTGTAGTAGCACGCTCCCCCAAAAGGAAATACTAAAGCACAGCGCCATAACAACTTTGCCATAGGGCAACGTGTAGACATGCCCTGTGTGTATTTTATGTGTCAGGGTGTAGGTGCTGTAGTCTGGAAAGGTGTAACAGGTCCCTACCAGAACATGGCTGCTTAGAGTGGAATATAATAGAAACAAGGAAGCTGGGACAAAGGAAAATACAGATAGAGCATATGCCCTTTCCATGATGGCTGGTTAAACAGAGAAGGCTCTGAGAATTATTGCCTGCTGTTATTCTATTGATTTACTTTTTGTTTTGTGGACAATAAAACATGTCCTGAGGAAAGGACTTTGAAAAATGAATGCCTGGAGCTTAATTTCTCTTTCCTGGCTAGTCAAACCCCCTCTAATTTACAATATACCATTTTTTTTATAATAGTAGCTTCAAGCCAAAGGTTTTATAGAAGTATTTACTCTATACCCAGAAGCACAAACATGACTGTTCAGGAGCAGGAAAGTCAAGACATCCCCTGAGGACTGACTAATGCTTTGCTTGTCCCCACAGTACAGGTCAGTGGGAAGTGGTAGTACCACTGCTGTGCTCAGAAACTGCAGAGAGGAGAAACTAATCCTGAGATGAAGGACAGTAATTAAAGTTGGAGATGTCAGGAAAGGAACAGCAAGCGCACACCCAATTTCACACTGAGTAAATGTTGTTAGATGTATTTTAATCCTCTTTCCTATCATTCATTAGACATTTCCCTGATAGAGCAATGCTGTTTTGTTTCCATTTTCATTGCATGGTTTTAATGTTTTTTTTCCCCTTTCAGTAGCTGTGATACAATAGTAATTGCACATGACACAGCTGTATGTTCTATGAGCCATCTTATACTTTTGGATTTATAGTAATGCATTAAAAACTAAATGGCCTATCAATTACAACACTAAAACAGCCGTGCTAATATACCTTTTCACTTGTTCTAACACTATTTTCTTTCTTTTGTAACAAATCACATTTCCTTTCATATTAAGAATACGTAAATCTAAAAGGCGAGCTAGAATCAAAGGTATCTTGCCTAATAGAATGTCATCTACCCTGGAGACATCTTTTGCTCATAGAAATAATTTTGACAGGCATTGGGTTAAATGCTGGCCTCGCTGGAGTCAGTGGCAACAGTAGGACGAGAACTGTAGCTCTTTTGCAACAGTAGGACTAGCATTCTGCCCTTAGGGTGCATACAGGTGTTTGCCACACCCAGCCTACATTCATGCATCTTACTTTAAACCATGTAAACACGGACTGGAGCCATGTTTCACATCTGCTTAACTGTAGAATAGGCTAATTATGTGTGGAGTAAAGCATCGCTGTCTCCATGTGCAATGTTATAAGGCTGCAGTAAATTAATCAATGCTCCCATAAGATAATACTATCAGGTGGGGGTACTATCTTACTGTGGGGTAGTTAACTGCAGTTAAGCAAATTTGTAGACCTGGACCATAGGCATAAATTGTGCCTGGTCAGCCCGGGCAGCAGGTTGCTAGACTCCTGCCTGCCTCCTAGCCATGTGGTTCCACCCTTTCAGCACCCTTGTGCCCCAGCCAGCCCCTCCAGTGCCCAACACCACCACCTGGAGCTGCTGCTACCTGCCAGCCTGGGCCAAGCAGGGCAGGAGCAGCTCTGGTGTAAACTGCTTCACCCAAGGTCAAATTGCTGCTGTCCCAGTGCACATGTAGACACTGTACCTGGGAGTAGTTTACTCCAGCTTAAACTGCTCCTGAGTTTACTGCCTTGAATTAATTGTACATGTAGCTAAAACCTGGGAGCAGTGCCTGCAGCCATTCACCACTTCCAGGAGCCACACAGGAAAACTGGTGTAAGAAGCTTAGGGTGAGGGGAGCTTATGGGTCTATTATGGGGGAAAAAAATTTGGATTGTGGGTCTGCAGGGCAGGGGGTTGCCCAGTCAAGGTGGGAGAGTCAGAGAGCTAAAAATTACCCAGTCAGGGCCATGGGAGGAGGGGGAGGCAATAGTGTAGTCCCAGGGATAGAGTGAATGGCTGGGCTTGCACTGTGAACACAAGATTGGATTAATCCTTTCTTAGATTGGGTTAACCTGATCTTGACCTAAATTAGTGCACCTCCTGAGGTAAGCTAACCCATACCAAGAGCAATTTTTTTGGATGATTTAAACCCTCCAAATGCCTGAATGACTGGGCATTTAGATCCACCTAATCCTGGTTAGGTTTATCTAAACATAATGTCTGTATGTACCCTTTATTATTTGCTATTGGTCTTGGCTGAGCTGTGTGGTAACTGGTAATTAGACAGAAATGTCATGGCTCTCACAATTTTGTTAATATGACCATGTTAAACAATAAGCTATCTTACACATAAAACTGACAAGGCAGAGGCACTGAACATAGTATTTTGTGCCTGTATAGTGGTCAGGGGCACCCCACTGGAGGCCCAGGACTGGGGGCACATGCCTCCCCACCCCGATTTGTGCACAGGGTGAAGGCAGCTGCTGCTGCATGCTAGGCTCTGTGCCCTGCTACCACTGCCATTGCCACTGACACTGCCTCTAGAGCTGTGCAATGTCATGTGCGTCCCGCCACCAGGCAGGGGCACTGAACATAGTATTTTGTGCCTGTATAGTGGTCGGAGACAATGGCTAAGTACAGATAGTCAAAAAGCCAGAGGCTGAATCAATTCAATCTTTTCAGGTTGGTCTAAGCTACGTAGATTGAACCAAGAATCAAGTGAATACACATGCACGTCTGATTCCGGAAATGAAGCCACATGCCTGCAGTGACTCAGGCCAGAAGCCCAGCAGGGGAGAGGGGGTGCTAGATCATGCCTCCCTGCCACTCCCAAAAGGAAAGGAGGAGAGAAGCCCTCCAAGACTTTCCTCTCCTCCTTGCTTGAGCAGAGTGTGCATGGCCAGGCCCCAGCCTGGGGGCAGACCAGGGGAAAGGGAGGTTTAAACCCTTCTCCCAAGCCCACATGGGATCCCAGCCTTGATCTGCCAGGGGCTGCCACCCCTGCCAGGCTTCTTCCCCTGCTCCCTGCTGGGGGGATCAGTCCCTCCCAGAGTTTTGCACCCCACCAGTTGAGCAGGGGGCGTGGCCACACCCCAGCCAGGGGCTTGCAGGCTGAAGTGGGGAGACCCTCTCAGGCTGCATGGGACTGCCTCTGGGGGAGGGAGCCCCTACCAGGCCCTCATCCCTTGCTCAAGTGGAGAACCAGGGGCTTATAGGCTGAGGTGCAGAGAAAGTGGGTTTAAACCCCTTCCCTGGCCCCAGGCCCCAGCTGGGGTTTGTGACTGGGGCAGCCCCTGCCAGGCTTTTGCCCCACCTAGCTACTAGCTGTAGTGAGTCATAGTCACTTCCCAGCCCAGGGCTTGCACACTAAGGTGGGGAGGGAGGGGGGTTTAAACTCCTTGCCTCCATGCCTCAGTGGCCAGTCCCGAGCCTGGGTGTGGCCACACCCTTTGCTCTCCACTTGAGTGAAAGAGAAAACACCAGCAAGGTTGAGCAGGAAGCAGGGGGGCAGAAATATGGCAGGGGCTGCCCCTGCAAGGCAAAACCCAGCCATACTACAGAACCAGGGAACAGGGTTTAAACCCCACCTCCCCCTAACCTACACAGGAACTCACCTGGGGTCTGCCTCCTCTTCCTTCAGCCTGCCGGCCTGGCCATACCCCGCTCCGCTCAAGTGGGGAGCAAGAGAAAAGCCAGGCGGGAGCTGCTTCACCCCTGCCAGACAATGCCCGGGTAGGGAGGGTTTAAAATCCCTTTCCCTCCCATATGCCTCAGCATGCCAGTCCAAGGCTGGCATCTGGCCATGCCCTCACCACCTCCACTCAAGCAGGGAGCAGAAAAAAGCCTGGATGGGCTGCTGTGACCCTGCCAGGCAGAACCCAACTGAAGTCTCCCCCTTTATCTTATTCTGCCTGTCTGGCCCCAGGGTCAGGCCACCCTCCTTCCTCCACTCCAGTGGCAAATGTGGGGAAAGCCTGGCAGGGGCTGCTCCACTCCAAGCAGGCAGACCCAGCTGCAGTCTGGAACTGGATTTCCCACCCCTATAGGCAGAGGGAGAAAAATTATTTGCAAGGGCTGAGTGACCCCTCCCCATCAAGTAAGTCTGTGGGGGAAGGGGCAAGAGGAGGGGGAAGGGCCATGAAGAGATAGATTGAGGCCCCCGTGGTAAGGGAGGGAGTGAGGCAGAGGCAGGGGCTGGGATGAATTGGGCCCCAGCCAGGCTGGGTTGTGGGACAATCAGAACCCCAGGCAGCTCATGCAGGGGCATGGGGGGCTCCCACCACTGTGCACACCCTGGCAGAGGCCTAGGGCTGGGGGCATATTCCCCCCTCTGACCTGTGCACAGGGTGGAGACAGCTGCCACTGCACGCTGGGCTCTGTGTCCCGCTGCCACTGCC
The DNA here is from genome assembly GCF_001723915.1 of Gavialis gangeticus. Lineage (NCBI taxonomy): Eukaryota > Metazoa > Chordata > Crocodylia > Gavialidae > Gavialis > Gavialis gangeticus. The sequence continues at coordinate 79,951,782 of NW_017729022.1, forward strand.
ACTGCCACTGCCACTGCCTCTAGAGCTGTGCAATGTCATGTGCATCCCACCACTAGGCAGGCAGAGGGAGTGGCACGGCCCAGCAGTGGGATGCACATGGCATCATGGGGTTCTGGAGACAGCAGCAGTAGCAGCAGGGTGCAGGGCCCAGACTACAGTGGCAGCTGCCTCCACCCCATGCACAGATATGGGGGGCATGTGCCCCCAGCCCTCCATCAGGTTGCACACAGCAGCAAGAGACCATCATGCTCCTGGACAAGCCACCTGGGGCTCCAGTTGTCCCATGACCCATCCCAGCCAGGGCCCCATTCGCCCCAGCCCCTTTCCCTACCTCTGCCCTCCTCTGCCCCTCACCACATAGGCCTTAATCTTCCCTGCTCCAAGCCCCTTCCCCTTCACAGAGTAAACTGATACTCACCTGCCACATGCAGGGCTGTGATCCTGGCTGCGTGCCCCTTCCCACCCCTGCTGCAGCCACCCAGAGCCCATGGTCAGGCTGCCCTGCATCCTTACCCACTGCCCCACATTTGGGGGGGCTGAATCCCATTAGCCCTGGCCTTCTACTACCTATGCCCACCCCACCACCTTCTCAGCCAGCCAGAGCAGTGATACTGCTTCAGCTAGAGAGCAGAGGGATAGGGCCAAGCAGTCAGCACAGCTCAGCCCAGGGCTGCAAAGAAACCTGGGATGCTAGAAGTCTGTGAGTTAAGTTGAACCAGGAAGGGGTCTAGGACAGCAGTTCCATAAGCTGGCTTGACCTAGGTCAATTAAATCTGATACTACATCCAACCAGATTTATCTTAAACCAGTTTCGGGCATTTTATAAGTGGTTTAAGTGCAGCAAACTTCTGTTCTGTTAACCTAGAGACAGACATTACACACAAACCAGTTTAAGTGATCAGAAACTGGTTTAAACCTGTAACAGAACAAATGTTCAGTGCACATAAACCACTTTGAAAATGACTGAATCCGGTTTGAGATAAACCTGGTTGAATGTAGTATCAAACTTAACTGATTTGTGTTAAACTGGTCTTTGCAATGTCTGTCCCAGACCCCTTGCTGGTTTAAGTTAAACCAGACTCCCCCATCCTGCCAGAACCTGGCCACACACCCCCCTCCCTCCCCAGTCCCTTCAGAAGGGAAGGGAGGGCTGCTCTAGTGCCCCCCCCAGCTTCTAGCCTGAGCCACTGCAAGTATGTGCATGCATGTCTGGGATATCTGTGCAGTTACAAACCGATTCAGCTTAGCCAGGTTAGACTAACCTGAAAAAATTGAATCAATTCAGGCTCAGGCTTTTTAAATGTCTGTCCCTAGCCTTATGGGTTTAAACCAGTTTCTTATCATTTGAACTGGTTTATGTGTAACTTCTGTCCCCAGCCAATATGGTCTTTGCAAATTCCTTTGTACTGGAAGAAGGAGATGAACTGATTAACTGCCCTTACACAGGAATTTCAGTTGAGGAACATTTAATAGTGCAGGACTCAGTGCTATAATATTATCTTAAATTGATTAAATTGTCCTTTACATTTTCTCAGCTCCATTACCAAGACAGATAAGAAATGCCATTAGCAGATCTGTATTAAAGGAAATATGTATGCAAACCGGTAGCTGGCTCTGATTAACAACACATTTAAGCCATGTCTTAACTTTAAGCACATGAACAGTCTCATTAAAGTTCTATAACACTACACCTGTGGTTATTGCTTCAGGTTTCTGGATACGGATGAGATTATAAACCAGTTTAGTGAATAAGGAGTTCTGTTAGGAACAACCCTCCCTTCCTAGTGTCGTGTGTGGGTATCTGTCCTGTATGCAAGAGGATCCTGTAAGGGCAACGGAGGATTTTTTTCTTCTGTGCTGGAGTTCTGAAACTACTGCTGGATCCTGGAGCTTTCCAATAGTCCATGTTGTTAATGCAATTTTGTAGGAAGCAGTGTTGGTGCTTTCTGTATCTATGTCTGTGATTCTCAAACTTTTTAAACTCAGGGTATCTGTCATTAGACTCAGGGCACCCTTCAGATTATGCCAGCTCTTAGCTTCACTTCGTTTTTGATTATGGAAAAATAATGAAGCAATTCTTTTCTTGTAAAGAGCTCAGAAAGATCACAGCACATCAAAATGTTTTTGACCCTATGCTAATATCTAAAATAAGGTCTCGTTGTATTAGTGGTCTTGGAACCATTCTTTGCTACATCTGGATGTATTGTCTTGTAACAAGACTAGGATAAGCTCATTCCATGTTTTTTATTATCCTTAAGGTATAAAAGTATATTGGAAAAGGGGAGATATAAGTTGTTATTTGACCTGTTTGCCTCCATTGTTTTTTCATGCTTAGTATTACTTGTTGTGGTATTACTTGTGGAAATGAAAAAAAAATAATTTCTCTAATTTTTCTTTGGTTAGAAAAAATACATAACTCCCATAATAATTATGTGGTTTCTTCACAAGTTCCTGAACTATACTTCAAAATATCACCTGTATATAACAGCAGAAGATTCGTGCTGCTGAATAGGGCTCATCTTTAGATAACTTAATTAATTTAAGTTGCCACTAGGACATTGTAGGTTCTGCTTCAGTAATTGTCACTCTTTTTTCATTTTGAAAAGCATAACCTCTCAGGTTTCATAATAATCTTTTCAAAATGCAACTGAACTTGTCCTTATTTAGGATGTAAATTGGGCCCTTGATTATTTCTAGTCAGAGGAGACCCTATTTCTGTTTGCAGTAAATCTGTTCCTTTTGGGAAATCTGCAGTACATACTGACTGATCCCTGGACTTAATCATGTTAATTCACCTTAGGGACTCTCACTGGAAATGTTATAAAACAAGTTAGTGGATAATGTATGGAACAACCTAATTAATAGCAAATGTAAGATTATAAAACAAACTACAAAGCTAAATAGAATTTCCATCAGTTAGCTATAAATATTACAAATTAAGTTTGTAATTAGGACACAAGTGAAAACAAAGTGAGGGAAGGAAAGAGTATGTTCCATCTCCAGCAGGGCACTTAAAAAGAATAGGAGGCTATGTTGCTGAGTACAAATGAACAAGACAATAAAGAGAGAACATCTCTGGTTTATTGGGTATTTTATAAGACTTTGAAGCACAGATGCGCTAACCAGAGTTAATTTTTGTTTTGTAAAAGCCCTGCACATTAATCTTTGGTCCTGCAAAGCCAAAGTTGTTTGGGTCTATGTTCTATTCTATTGTATTTGGGTCTATGACTATTCCCCCAAGGATGACTTGAATAAAATATTCCAATTTAGGTTATCTCTAAAGTGCTCTGTTTAAATGAAAGTGTTAAATGATGGGAAAGGAGGAAACCTTTGTTCCAGGATATATTTGGGTAGGTCATAATTCAAGTTTTAAATTTGAAAAAGGTAAGGCCAGGAAAGATCACTATGATCATCTAGTCTGACTTTCTGCATAATGCTAGTTAGAGAATTTCACTGATTCCTGCAGAAAACCCAAGGAATTTTTGTTGGATTGAAATATGTCCTTTAGAAAGGCATACAAGATTCTAAATAGTGGAAAATTTACTATATCCTTTGATAAGCAGTTCCAATGATTGCATACCCCATCCATTTTTAATATTTGAACTTCACAGACATCAGCTTCTAGTTATGGAAAGGTTTTATGCCATTGTATGTTAGCTCAGGGCTGTTTAACTGGTGGCCTATAGGCTGCATGCAGTCCACAAGTGCTGAACTTGTGGACGCTGGGTCCTGCCCTCCTCCGTCCTTACAAGATTGACTCTCCACTCCCATAGCTGCTGTTGCTTCCTTCCCTTGCCTGCTTCAGCTCCTGCTCTTGCCTCCTGGTGCCATCCCTGCCTACTCCCAGGCCACTGGGGTTTCTGGACTCTCCCTCTCTCCTCCAACTTCCACTTCCTCTGATCCCCCTAGGAGTGGGGCGGAGGCAGTAACAGGGTGGGGCTCAAATATTGGACCCTGTGTTAGATTAAACTCTGTGTTAGATTAAAGACCTGTTTAACATATGATAGCATCTCCATTTAGGTACTTCAAGACCACGATTTAAATCCTTTTCTTTTGAGTTCTTTTAGTGTCATATTGTAAGGCAGGGGTGTCAAAAACAGCCTGCATGCAGAACCCTATCATCCAGCCCACAATGCTGCCTGGGAGTCTTAGACTGGACCCATTTACCGCATGTGGTATGTGCCAGACCAGCCCTGTGCACTGCCAGGGGAGCATCAGGCCGGTCTGGTACACATTGCAGGTGGCACACAGGGCTGCCAGGGGGCTCACGCTACTCCTACACTTGGCCCCAGTCTGGGACACATGCTGCACCTAAGACTGGTCTGAGCCATGTACTACCAGTGGCATCAGCACCAAACTGACCCCACATACTAGATCCAGTGTGCAGGGCTGGTCTGTGGGCCTGCTTGCATCTGAGGACTGGCCCAGTGCCATTCATCCAGCTGACAGGGCCTGATGAGTTTGACACCTTTGTTGTAAGGCATTTTTTCCAAGCTACAAATCATTCTTGTGACCTTTCCTCTGAGCCCTCTGGAATTATAGTTAATTCATTCATTGAATATCTCAAAGATTCTGTTTATCTAAAACTGTACTCCAAGGTACCTGTCTGGACACACACGCACGTTATACAACAGAATACAGAGCCAGAATGTATATTTAAGTTTTTTAGGACTATTTAGAGGGATAAAATGTGATATTAAATCCATGATAGGTCTTGTATTGGACAAGATCTTTTGTCTCCCATTAAGAATATGTGCACTGTATAGCCAGAAATCTTCTACATAAAATTCTCACTTTACTACTTTCAAAAAAAGTATTGATTTTGTAGCTGATTGAAACCAGTAATATAAATGTCAAAGTGTGGACAATTATATAGTAGACTCCATTTCCAGTGCTATCACTTATCATTTAATTCTATTGATTTGAGAAGATTTACCCTGGATTTAATCCAGAACCACACCCCTAGACCCTGGGCAAAACTGGAGCTAAATTCATAGGACTAAAAAGGACCTTCTAAAATTCTTGAGTCCAATTACTATTGCATGGTTGAAATTTCCATTTGCATTCCAGTTTGTAAAGAAAAAGCAGCTTGTATTCTCCAAACCAGTGCAATTAAATAGTAGTTTTCTAGATAAATACAGATGGGTTCAGCTTTCAGGGTAGCCAATGGCTAAAATTATGGTTTTGTGATATAAGCAAAGCTTTGTGACTGGAGGGATGGAAATAGTGTGATTTTAATAAATTTCTTTTTTTCTTGCTCATTTTTTTACAAGACTATATGTTTAAAATGTTGCCTTCTAAAATAGAGGGGGAGGAGTGGCACTCTACATCAAGGAGGACTACACGTCCTCGCTAATTAGTAAGGAGTCAGGGGAGAAGCACTCTGAGGTGCTTTGGGTTAGGGTTCAAGGCAGAAGAGGGGAAAGGGACCTATTGGTGGGAGTCTACTATAGACCCCCTACCCAAGC
>NW_017729022.1:79958084-79970541 GCF_001723915.1 Gavialis gangeticus
AGGAGGCGCTACTTCACGGTCAGGGCGGCTAGAGTCTGGAACCAGCTTCCAAGTGAGGTGGTGCAGGCTCCCACCCTGGGGGTTTTTAAGAGGAGGTTGGATGACCACCTTACTGGGGTCATTTGACCCCAGTGCTCTTCCTGCCATGGCAGGGGGTCGGACTAGATGATCTGCTCAAGTCCCTTCCGACCCTAGAAACTATGAAACTATACTTCCACCCTCTTAATTTAGTTAATTCTATGATGTCTTTGGAACTCAATAGTATTTAGATCACATTCCAGCCTTTCCCTGACCCATTTTTCACCTCAAGATCCATCATAGCATTCTTGGAAGCTGATCACAACTCAAAGAAAAAATCTGTATTATACATCATTTAATATTGATATCCTTCTGTCCTCCTCACCCCCCACAGCTTGTTAACATCATGGGGAAAAATTAATTGCATGTAATCCACAGCACTTATCATCTTATTCATATTTTATGACAAAAAAGGTCCAATACTGTTTAATCCATAAAAATTCCCAGAAAGTGTAGAGGGAACAGGGAAATGTGTTTTGTACGAGTTTCAACATAATGGGGCCATGATCTCAGCTGGGAGCTCCACACATAACTGTGATACAAATAATAAGTAACATAATATTCTGAAATTTAAGAAAACAAGGCAAAGGTTCTGCCCTGAATGGCAATAGAGAGTGGATTACTATAAAAAAAACCCTGCTGCAGTTTCCTTTTATGCTTGGGCTGCAGACCTTCTTCCTCTTGGTCCAACTGGATAAATATCCCATTAGTGCATTCTCTTGCTGTCAGCAGGGATACCTCTGTTAGGCATCCTTCTCAACTCATGTTGTAAATAGCCTGCTAAGAACAGTTTTTATTAATAGAAATGTATATGGGAGGGGGCTACTTAAGGGGAAAAAAAGAAAAGAAGCTCAGTCTATATGAAAGCCACACATTCAGTGCGATTTTAAAAAACAAAGTCACAAATACCTCTTCCTTTGCAGAAGGAAACTTGGCCACCACTTGGTCATTATTGATTTGAAATAACAGAAGCATCAGGTGCTAAATTGCTGACTGGAGCCAAATATTTCATCTTAGGAAAATACAGTGGGATCAAAATGTATTTCATATTCTGTTACACAGGATTCTACTTGGATATTTCTCCCCAGAAATAAATAGTATTGATTTACACTTTCCTACGTTGTGTTCGTTTACTTACATTGTTAAATGCTGTCCAAGTCTAAGACTGTTGCAAATTCATTATCATGTAAGTAGTCTTGAAAGAAATAAGTGAATTGGGCAAGTTTTAAACAATATTTATCTCTGTAATTGACATGCTCGTCTGAAAGCATGCAATGTTGTCTGTTTTACTTCCAATGTTCAGACTGTTTCTGCAAGATATTGAATTGTCATTCAATAATGTCATTGTCACAATTCAAGAAGGATGTGGAGAAGCTTGAGAGAGTGCAGAGAAGAGCCACGCGCATGATCGGAGGTCAGGAAAATAGACCTTACGATGAGAGGCTGAGAGCCATAGGACTCTTTGACCTGAAAGGGCGCAGGCTCAGGGGCAATCTGGTGGCCACCTATAAGTTTATCGGGGTGACCACCAGTATCTGGGGGAACGTTTGTTCACCAGAGCTCCCCAAGGGATAACAAGATCGAATGGTCACAAACTCCGCCACAACCGGTTCAGGCTGGACATGAGGAAGAATTTCTTCACTGTCCGAGCCCCCAAGGTTTGGAACAGACTGCCACCTGAGGCAGTTCAAGCACCCACTTTGAACACCTTCAAGACACATTTGGTTGTTTATCTTGCTGGGATCCTATGATCCTTGCTGACTTCCTGCCCCTGGGGCAGGGGGCTGGACTCGATGATTCTTCAGGGTCCCTTCCAGCCCAAATGTCTATGAAATCTATAAAATCAGCAAGTGGATAGTGGGCACATCTACATGAGACTTTTACTGCATAGTTGACTAATTAACATCTCTGCATCTACATGTATGCCTCTATTAGGTTTACATATGTTTCATATACACCTTTGTAATCTCATAATTACCAGACAAGCGATAGCTCCATCCCTGTCTTAGTCATACATCTTAAAGGACCACTTGAACTTCACTTAGGCAACTTGTACTGCCATGCAATGTAGTCTCCAGAAGCCACTCTTCCATCCTAAGGAGCCACTTATAACAAGTTAGATTGCTTTTGTTATAAGCCCCTTCTTTCGAAAAGTTCACAGCTTTCTGAAAGATTGTCTTTTGGATCTATATTTTCCATATTCAGTCTTAATAAAACATTAATACTTCTGGAAAGCAGAAGCAAAATTTTCTTGGTCATTTTTGATTTATAAGTGTAGGAAAAATCTCATCATAAGGGAATGTTATATGATTATCTTTGTATATTTTTAAAATGCCAGAATCTTGCAATATGAAATATTGAGGCTGGCAGGTCCTCTGCTGTAGGAGTGTGATTATCAAAGAAGCCTAAATTAGACACCCAACTCTCATTTCAGTAGGAGCCGGCTGACTAATCTTTACATTTCTTTGGAAATCCCAGAGTAGGTTCTCCTATTATTTACACAAAATGACTGAGTTGGAAAGATTTATAGACTTGTTTTTATTCATGAGCAGTAATTTTTGCTTATATTGTGAACTCCTTTGTTAACTGAAGAATTAAATCCCATCTCTACCATGCAGCCTGTGTTAATGAACTGTGCATTATTGAGATGAGGAAGGGCAAAGGAGAGGAGAAGCAATCCTTCTTCAGGTTGCAAAAAAACAGCTGGACTACCTCTCAGTTCCTAAAGTAGCCTGAGGGCTCCCCCGCTAGGTGTTTACCATTCTGAAATATTCTGTGATACAAGAAATCCAATTCTAAATGCAGCATTTTACAGCCTGTGCATGATTTACCCCTCAGTCACAATCATAGTAGATAGTCTGTGTTTGTACAGAGCTTCATGCAACTGGGTTCTGGTTCATGACTAGGAGCCTTCAATACTATTAGAGCGCAAATAATAATATCGGCACTAAATGTTTTCATTAAAACAGGTCAATAAACAGGGAAATACTTTTTGTAAACAAAAAATGACATTTCAAATTTGCTTTCATTCTGCATGGTTTAAAAAAGGACGATTTCCTAGTCTTTCACAAATTGAGATTTTTTACCTAAAACTGGGGGGGGAAACTAGCATTTGTATTTTCAATACAAAATATATATTTTTTGTAAACCAAGTATTTTGATGAGAACTTTTGAGAATCATTTCAAGAGAACTTTATAAATAGCTATAAAATGTTAGTAATATCAACACTGTTTATCAAAATGCTTTCTTTTTTTATTAAAAGGACATTGTTATGTACCACAAATAGTTATAAGAGAAAACATTAATGACGTTTATTTTCAATATAGCAAACTCCCTTTGCACTCATCCTTTAAAACAGAAGCAGATTTTTTATTTAATTCTTAAAGCTTGTATCTCAAGAATTGTAAGCTCGGTAAGGGAAAAGTCTCCCTCCTGTGGAGTTTATGGTCTCTGCAGATTTCCTCCTGCAGAGAATGGAAGGAGAGTCTTCCTTTACTTCAAAGTTGGCCCAGATTTTAAAAGAGTTCAAAATTTACCCTTGTGGATGCCATCAGACAAAGAGAGGTAGTTAGCCATGTTAGTCTGAAGTCAGGCAGAAGGCAGAGTAGACTAGAACGATATAGACTTACTAAATTATAGCTGCATAAGCTTTCATAAGCAGTGACTTACTTTATCAGCTGCTATCTGATAGCATCTGATGAAGTAAGCTGCTGATTACAAAAGCGTATGCATCTCTGATTTAGTTAGTCTATAGCAGGGGTGCTCAACCCGCAGCCTGTGGGCCGGATCTGGCCAACGAAGCCATATAATCTGGCCAGCAGAGCTCCCTCAAGTCCAAAAATTTGGCAGTGGGAGAGCAGTGGCAGCATTAACTTCTGGTCCCTGCTGCCAAATTTCTGGGCCCTGAGTAGCCCCACAGCCCAGATAGTGTGGCCCTGTGCACTAGATCAGGCACACAGAGCAGGATGGGACCAAGACAGCATAGGACTTGGTGGGGGCATGCAGGGCCAAGTGAGGGCAGTGGAGGCTTGATCAAGGCACACAGGGCTGGCCACAGGAGCCTTGGGCCCCACCCAGGCAGGGGCAGCATAGCCAAAGGTAGCGTGGAGACCAATCCTAGCATACAGGGCCAGGTGGATGCAGCACAGGGGCAGATCCCAGTCTTCAAGGCCAGGCCAAGGCAGTGTGGGGCACGAATGGGGACATGCAGAGCTAGCCAGGGGCGGCATGGACCTGATTCAGCCACACAAGGTTGGGTGGGGGCAACAAAGGTCTGATCCAGGCACATGGGACTGTGTGAAGGCAGTGCAGGGCCTGACCACCATGAGGCCAGGGGAGGCAGCAGTGGGACCAGTCCTGGTACACAGAGTCTGATCCAGCCAACAGATTGGCCCCATGACACCAGTGGAGCCAAAAGCCTGAACACCGCTGTTCTACAGGGTGCAAATCCACCCTGCCTTCTGCAGTAACCAAACAGAAATGGATTAAGGAAGCCTTGGGACATTATGGCCCTCATGAAGTCAGTTCACCATTCACATCAACAGTTCACAAGTCAGTTCACAGTCTGCAAAAAGAAATTTTCATATTTTTCATATCCCATCAATGGGTTTTTTGAGAGAGAAAAAAAGAATATCTGTATCTAGAGAGATTTAAAAATGTTTCTTATTACAGAACAAGTAAACACATTATTTTAAATTTAAGTGCTAGTTAATTAAATTTACCACTTATTCACAGTGGAAGAGAACCAAAGACTGGTACATCAAGCAACAAACTCATTTTCATCACCCTAGATAGATATCTAATATTGTAGTTTAAAAGACTTTTTACCTCATTTTTAATCAAAGCCTAACATATGAATTCAGGTTGTTCTGAGGTTCATTGCCCACCATGCATTCACAAAATTATGTTTTCAATATTCATGTAGCATTATCAATCCACAAGAGCGTTTGTTGCCAAATTTCATGTATGGGAGGGGAAAAGCCAGTAAAGCATAACAAGTGTTGATTAAATGTCGATAATTGTTACCTTTTTAAAGCTCCCTTTTAAAGCTTAAACTACTTAGGATCTTTCAAAAAGATTTTGCATCTAGATGCTTTTTGCAAGATGATTTATGTCATTCTCAAAGATCTGTATTTTTGTTACGGATCACATACTCAGAGGTCCCTGTGCGCTCTGGCGCTTCCATGATGATCATAACACTCAGTCAGATAGGGTCATCTTCCACTATTCTGAAGTATTATTCTGCTAGGATTTGACCTGCATTACAATATTGTCTGGATATTAATATAGGCAAAAGCAGAAATTACAGAAATATATATGACAAAGGAATGTTGCACATCCAGTAGTTTTAATGTGATCAATTTCAATTTACAGGGATAGCAACAAATATGTATATAATATACACACACACGATGTATAGGATTGATCAGTAGGAATACAGATAGGTTACTCTTATTAATAAATGTACTGTGTGTATCTCTTAAGATTGCAGGAATGTGGCCAGGAGATGATTACAGAAAATAGATGTTTGAGGTATAATAAGGGATTGTTAATTGTTCCAGTTAAACTAAATTATATTCTGGACCATATTCTTGAAAGAGGTTTACTTACTTTTACTTGCGAGCGTGGGAGGATTCAGTATTATGACCATGCTGCACTGGAATAAGTCAGATACTATTAGGTCCACAGGAACAATACAATTTCCTCAAGAATTAAGATAAGGACTAATTCTATTCTGGTTGTAAATCAATCCATTGCCTTCACGACACTTAAAGCAGATTTTACTATACTTATTAGACATCTGTGTACCCAAGTGGGGTGAACAAGGGAAACAGAAAAACAACATCTGCTGGCACTGCCATGCAGCTATGCCAGAAGCACCAACAGTTGGGAGTTGCCACTGTTTTTGTGCAGCACTACTGTCCCAGGTGCCCACCTGCTGTTACACCTCTGCTATTAGGCACCCAAGTACATTTAGTTTTGTAACATGCTCCTTGTAGACTTAAACTAAGTCCCCAAACAGGAGTGGGGAAATGGACTTGTATTAAACAGTTTTCATGAACTTGAGCAGGGTAGAACAGGATCACAGTTAGGTGCCCAAGTCCACATATGTACTTAATAGATGGAGTAGGATCTGGCCCTTATTCTACATTTATACCAGGTTTGTAGAGTAGAAACTGTCTCAGTTGTTATTAAGGTTTAATATTGTTCCATAATAGTTTTAACTGCAAACCTTCTGCCCTCAGCTGGCAGGTTTCTGACCAAGAGGGGAGGCTGATCTAGCCTGAGCTAGACTTATGTAGATCTAGCTGACCTAGCCTCGAATTAAGAATCTCATCATTGCTTTTACCCACACTCATATCATGCAAAGCTTTTTATCAGGGGACATTGGGCTGCACATGTGCCCTGATAACAAGCTTTGCACAATATGAGTTCACATGCTATTTATCAGATAATTGTCATGTTAATGTCACCATAATGTTGCAACGTGACACATTTCTGATCAAAAGAGTACTTGGCTGGTAATATTTATATTCAATGTAAGTCATTTCAATTTATGCACCACACAAACAAAAAACCTAGATACTCTGTAAAGCCAGATGATGCATCTGTAGAATTAGATCTAAAGAGCATAATCTGCTCAGAGTAACAGCTCTCACTGCAAATGTAATTATTCCTCTCTTAATCCATTTTAATTAGGTGAGCAGAAAATAGGTGGGCCAGTTTAGTAAACAAACCTTGATAAATGTAATCAAGAAAGACATTACTTCAAAATTACTTGCTAATGTTTTTTTTCCCCTGCTATTTGGTAAATTGAGCTCAACTGTCTATATTTAGCAAGAAGTAAGAATATTTATTTATTTAATTTAAATTTTCTGTATTCCAAGCCAAATTAACCTAAACAAACTACAAATCTGTGAGCCAGTCCAGAACCACAAGTGGCCCTACTACCAGCAAACATCCTCCACCCCCATCTGGAGCTTCAGATGTTCCCAAAATCTTTGATGGGCATCCTACATGAAGGCCCAAGCCCAGAGGATTGGGGTTTGGATGCCTCTGAGTTTTGCTTGCCTTCAGCCATAGGGCCACAGGAGCAAGCTACAAAGGAGCCTCCCATTTCCATAAAGTGGGCATAAAGCCAACACCTTCCCACTCCAGCAGCTAAGTACATTACCCTTGGCCAGTACTATCCCTGGTGCGACTAGGAAGACCACCTCTGTGGTCACAGTGTTTCCTTTGCCAGGCAAGCATAAGATTACCTTGATCTGAGCCCACAGGAGGCTGAGATATTTAACTCTGATTCTCATCCAGACTGCTGTGAGATCTTTTCAGGCAGGGAGCGGGCAAAATACAGACCCCAGGCTGGATGCAGCCCTCCAGGCCATTCTATCTGACCCACGGGGCCCCTAAAAAATTTAGAAAATTAATATTTATCTGCCCCCAGCAGCCTCTCAAAGCTGGCAAGAGCCAGGGGCAGTAGGACCCAGGGGGATCCTCAGCAGGACTGAATAGCACAGCCCTGCCCACCCCCAGCCATTTCACTCCCTCCCTGCCCCGGCACTGCTCTAGCACCACATGGCTCCCAGCTGCATCATCAGACCAGGGAGCAGGGGCCATGGCCGTGCTGGTACATGTGTGTGTATGCAGGCAGGGAAAGTTCATTGTGGGGGCAGTCAGGGACAGTGTGTATGTATGCAGGCAGGGACAGTGTGTGGCAGGCAGGGATAGCATGTGTGTGTATGTGTCTGTGTGTGTGTGTAGGCAGGGGCAAAGTGTGTGTGTTCATAGGCTGAGTTCCACATGCACACCCCACCACACACATGCGCCCACACCCCCTCGCACTGCCATACACACGGACCCCCCCCACATCCCCTCACACATGCCAGGCATTCAGTCCCCCACAAACCCCACACCCACCCACACCCCACATCCACACACACATGCTCTCTCACCACACACCCCCACAAACCTATACCCACCCCCCACAATATACAAGAGTAAGACTTCATTTTAAGCTACTGTGCAATCACCTCTATGTGCACTACACAAACGCATGTAAATCAGGATAAAAATATTTTTTTAACCAAATTAATGAATGTTGTAGATGTTTGTTTTTTAGAATATAATTCGGTATTTTTCTAGTTCTGAGATGGCAAAACCCCTTGCTGAAAGGAGGACTTCTGGGGGCAAGGGGAGGGACTTCTGGTGGCAAAAGTTAGGGGTTAGGGGGCAGGACTTCCAATCACAAGATGGTGACCAGGGCAGGGCACCTGTGAAAGGGCAGGGCTACAAATGCAGCCCTTGCCAGCTTGCCAAAACTCAGTAAGTGGCCCTCCACCCAAAATAATTGTCCACCCCTGCTTTCGGAGGTGCCTGTGGAGCCCAGTCCCTGTGTGAGAAGGTTAGTGATCTTCTTCCCCTGACACAGCCCCAGAGCTCTGTGGACAAGCAGCAGATTGGCCACTCCTCTGAGGACTCATATGGCTGCTGCCCCCTCTGGACCCCTTCTCCCTTCCCTCGTCAGTGCCTGTGACAACCACCTATGTGCTCTGAGCAGTCCACTCTGCCACAAGCCATGGTGGCAGACATGGGGCTGTACAGTAAGCTTATCCCATTTTTCTCAAGTTTCTGGGGCCTCAAGAACAGGTGGTCAACCAAACGTTAATGAAGGACTCATAGCTGGTGCACAGCAAAGCCTCACTACGGAAAGTGAGCAACCCCAGCTGGAGGCACATATAAACTTTCTTCTTTCCTGAAACAGCTTGGTTTATCTGAGCATGCATCTTTACATGCAGCAGCTCCAGGCACTGCGTATCACCACTCACAACTGTAGCCATTTCTATCTCAGGATAGTCTCCTCTGCAGTGGCAGATGCAAAACAATTTCTAAACTAATGGTGATGGCCAAGTAAGTCCATGTTTAGCAGGATAACTGCTTTAAATAAGCTGATAAGGGAGAGGTAAAGAATCATTCACTGCTTTGGTCTGCCCGACTTACCTGCTTTATAAAATGCTCAGGCTGATGCCTAAGGCCTGCAGGTAGGTTTACCAAAATAAAGCTTAGCAGACAAGAAATAATTTAGCTTCTTACTGCAAAAAGGCCACACTGTAAAATAGCTAGTATCTCAAGCCTTGTGATGTGCATATGCATTTTAAAAGCACATCACATTCATAGGAAAGTAGGGCTAGGAGGGACCTCGTGAGATCATCTAGTCTATCAACATGGTTCTATTTGGCCAGGTACAGAAGTTACATTTATTGTATGGTTGGAACTTCTTGCTTCTGACCTAACCTTGGGCACTTGGAGTAAAACTAGAAAGTTAGAGTGCTTCTGCCTCAATCTTCTTGAACACCTGTACTTAGCCTCTGATGCAAATCACAAAACTAAGCATGACAAAGGAAAAGGGCAGAGGAAGGGGGTGAGGGGCAGGGTAGAAGCAAGCAGTATAAGACCCCAGAGGAGCGGCTGTGTGGCAGGGGCCATGTTTGTTCCCTCGGGTACATACATGTTCATTGTTAACTAAAGAAGACAGCTGGATGGAAATAAATAAAAAGCAAGCAAGCAATAGAACCCAAACAAAGCATCAGAAAAGAGTGGAAGAAAGGGTCAATATCATGCATGTCTCAAAGATGTGGGCAGGTGGATAACAAATTGAATTGCAATCATATTGGATAAGGAGATTAGGCATTGGTTAATTTTATTTCAATTATGGTTTACAATTTGATTAGGAAGCGCGTGAAGCACTCTCTGGCTCATGACTTTCTAGTGTAAAGCCTTGACCATCCACATCCTAGTTGTCCCTTGCTAGTTGCTCAGTGGCTTTGGTTCTAGCCCTTGTATTCTAGGAGACATTTGTGCTAAGAGAAATAAGTTATAATATCAGCAAACCTGGATTTGTCGAGAGCACATCATGCCTAAACAATTTGACTTCCTTCTATGACAAGGGTGAAGGGCTTTCTCAGTAAGGTGAAAGTTGTGGGTGTGATATACCTGAAGTAAAGTCAGCGTTTTGACACTGTCTTCTACAACTTTCCTAGAAGTAAACTAAAGATCTTTGATCTAAATTAAGCTATTACTCAAATGACTTAAATAGGATGATTCTGCTTTGAGCATGGCATTAGAACAGAAGATCTCCTGATGGCCCTTCTAGCCTTATCAGCTCTGTAGAGTCTGCAACAGAACTTGGAGAAATTGTTTTCATTCATTGCCTTACTGTTTCTTGCAGACTACATAGTAATTGGAAGGGAGGTAACACAGTACCCTGTACTTCCTGAAGACCCTAGAGGAGTGGGCAGGGTACCCAAACACCATCTGATGAAGTACACAAAATAATAGCTTAAAATTAATGTGTGGAGGTGTGGAGTTGCAGGAACAATATTAACATTGGTTTGAAACTGCTTTTTTTCCTTGTACAACTTGATCTGGTTCCCCTCCCATTTAATTAGCTAGACACTGGAGTAGCTTCTTTGATCTGAGTGACTCCTGGCTTACACTAGAGTAGGGCAGAGAAGAATAAGGCTTTTTGTCCTTCACATCGCCATCATTTTGGCTTGACTTCAAGTGCTTAGGTAGCCACAATGTAATAACAAAAGAAAGATTGTCCAGTGAATGTAGTACCGTTAATAATTCCTACAGAAACTCATATCCTATTACCTAGTGTTTGCATTCAATAAAAGCCATACCAGAGGTTAATTTTTGTGGATTATATCATGACTTAAATTGCAGTTATTCATATTTTCAATTAAACATTTTCATACAAAATGATGCAATTGCAGAGTGTATAACTTGGCAGACCTTAGTTCAGCTGGATTTTGTCACGGTAGAGGACTGTACTATTCCTAATAGATGTTGAAGAGCTGAAGTGACTCTTGGTTTTCCTTTTAGACACTTTACAGAAATATATTAAACCATTCACGAGCCTTTTATTTGAAGTATATCTCATTCAGGCTATATTTAAAATTAGAACCTCATGACAGTCATTGTATTAGCTTAGATCATTCAATCTATCATTCCATGATGATCTGTAAGAAATGTTTAATTTTCTTAATTCAGCCATGACTTATCCCTATTTCTTCTATTTAGAAAATGATGACATTTCTGCTCAAAATAAACTATCCAAAAAAAGGCTACTTTCTATCTTCAGAGGCCCGTGACAGACCAGTCATCTCTTAATAGCAAGCATATTTTATCTTTGTTTTTCCTATGGTATGATGATTATGTACATCCCTTTCTAGTGCTAACAACTCATGTATTGCTTGTAACATTGTTATATGCAATAGAGGAATTTAATTCCTATTCCCAATCATTGTAAACTTGGGAAATACTGCAGTCTGCAGTGTCAATACTCACATTTCTCACAGGACTGGGGAAGAGAAAATGATATCTACTTATTAACTGAACTTCTTATTGTTCCTCTCAGATTTTTCTCTCCCCAGTGGTGTTCAGTTAGCAGCAATAGCTTTACCACCCCGCTTGTCACTCACTCAAGCTTTAGGAGCCATTTTTATTGTTTCCCTCATAATCAGTACATCATCAACATCATTTAAGCCTGGCAGAGTGGAGAAGGTGAGAGTTCTTCCATACCAGTATTTCTTGCCAAAGGAGACTTGGCACTGGCTCCAAATAGCTATAGCAAAAATGAGGCCTTGAGGTCCTCGCCAAAGGACCCCTGATAGAAGGAGAGAACCAGCAGCAGATGTTATTATAAATCCTAGGGGTTCCCAATCTTCAGGTTGTGACCCCTAGGATAACTGTTTTCAGGATCACAACTACTCTGTCCTTCCTAGCTAGTTAGGAGAGAGGCCAAGGGTTGCATTAGGGATAAGCCTATGAACTGCTGTTCTAGTCCAAAACTGGGATGTCATGGATTTCCTATGAGTTAGGGGTCAGATTACTGTTTTGGCATATGGAGGAGGCTGAGTTTCACGTAGTCTGAATTGCCACTGCAGGTGTTTTTTTGATGGTGGGAATTATGAACACATAAACTAAAGAAGGTGTTAGAAGACCCCTGCCAGTGCAGAACTATTGTCTCCAAGGCACTCGCTAGAGCAGTGTTGAGTCCAGTTGTAAATGTCCCAAATGATGGCTTTTTACATTTCCCTTGAAAGTCTGTTCCACAGCCAAGGATTATTCCATGTGATTGCCAGTGAGATAACCTTACACTGCTGATTTTTATTCCCATAAAATATTTGTAGGGTGTCACAAAGTGAGATATGTGCAGGTGGACCTGTAACCCCTTGATGGAAATCTGTTATATTCACTGGCGCTGGATCTCTGCACAGACAGAGATCTACCTACATGTGCCTCAGTGAAGAATTAGGCCCTTAGCAAGATATATATCAGAACTGGGCCACATTTCCCTAAGCAGAGCTTGACATT
>NW_017729022.1:79975541-79990391 GCF_001723915.1 Gavialis gangeticus
TGGACCTTTAACCCCTTGATGGAAATCTGTTATATTCACTGGCGCTGGATCTCTGCACAGACAGAGATCTACCTACATGTGCCTCAGTGAAGAATTAGGCCCTTAGCAAGATATATATCAGAACTGGGCCACATTTCCCTAAGCAGAGCTTGACATTTTCTTTCACTGTTTGTCTCATTAAAAGAAATGGCAACCTAAAAATATCCAGACTTTTTAATATTTAATAAGACACATTTTATGGCATTTCATATTCAACCTCCTCATTTAATTTCTACTTTCAGAAGCTAGTTTTGAACATTTTATGTTTTTATTACAACAATTTATTATATTTGCATTCTCATTACAATGTTTATTGCAACAAATAACTACACTGCATTTAATAAAAAAACTTTTTCTTTTTATATTCAGTTACAGAGAGACCTACAATGCATATGCAAAATCAAAAGATCCCCCAAATTTCAGGGCAGATTGTTTCCATCTCCAGCTTCAGACATTTTATGTACATGCTCATTTTTAACCTAGCATGTGAATGCATCAGCCTTCTGCCTCTTCTCTTTTTTTTCTGCTGTCAAGTCAGAACAATTCACTTTTCTTTCTTAGTTTGTATGTTGGAAGTAGATGCCGGATTACTAAAGTTACGCTAAAAACTTCTCATCTACATACCCAATTCAGATCACATTTGACCAAAACCTTCTGTTAAAGACCCAGGAGTTAACACACCCTTTAACTCTTGAAACCAAATAGTCATCTGCAACAATATACAGAATTCCATGTTTTTTAAGTATAAATAACTGTTTATTCTTTCCTCAGTATCAACCTCCTGTCTTTAATCAAGCTTGCCAGTGGTAGGGTATTTGAGAAGATTACATTCAGTGCCTGTCTTTTTCTTTCACCTCCAAGAGCACTCAAGACCAGATTGACTACATTAAACCTTTCTGTACTAGTATTGACTGTTCCCATGTGGATTCCACCCAGTGGGTGTTTGTCAGCATTTCTAAGGATATACTTATAACAAAGTCTTTTCATCCAGGAGAATAGTCAACATTTTATACAACTGAGGCTTTAATCAGAGATTTCTTTCAGGGAATAAATCACCATGTATTTTAATTTGCTTCCCTGTAAGATCCACCAGGCATATCAATTCTTCATAATGCTGTCAGTAAGCATTGAAAGGAACTGAGAAATGCAGCCCCATTTGTCTCCAGAATACAGCAATAGTGAAGAAATAATGGTAGCAACCATAAGCAACACCTGCTCTAGAAGACAGATGTGGTCATCAGATGAATTGTCTGACAAGTGCTCTTGATTTTCATTTAAACTGAACTATTCAAAATGTTTGATGCAACCATTTTATCATGTGTAGAGCTTTCTATGGGTAATAAATGTACAAGATTTTTACATTTCTTTCACAATGTGATCCAAAATATAACAGCATCTTGTATTTATGCACTAGCATTTCTCAAGCGCCTAACATTATTTAAAAGCTATGAGCAAAAGCTTCCATTGATTACCTAAACAGCACAATGAATGCAACCCTCATCAGCAGAGAGGCTGCCATTTTGATGATGAATTGCAGAGGTGAGTGAGACAAGCAGGAGAATCCATGATGAAGAGAAAACATTAGTCTATTGTGTGATTAAAGCCCTAGATTGGGGCATAAGAATTGAACCCAGATCTCACCTTGCCACCTGAACTTTATCTATGACTTGGGCTCCAGTGAAGAAACTCATAGCTTCAGTCCCACAAACTGGGAGTGAAAGGGGTTTTTTTTTCCTCTGTTTTATGATTAGAATGTAAGTCATTTGGAGCAGGAACCAACCATTACTGTAAGTTTATACAGTAATGTCTTCAGTATGGTTCCAATCCTCAGGCATATAATATGAAAGATAGGATGCCCCTATAGCTGCTTCCAAAAGAGGTGATTGAAAAGCCTACTATTCCATCCAGTCAATTCCTGTCTGTATCCATGTGGATTTGTGCCTTGTCTACACCTCACAACCTGATAGGCTATTCTTCCTCAGAGCTGTCCTTCCTAACTAGCTAGGACACAAGCCAAGGGTACTCCTCCTCAGAGCTACTCCTTCCTGGAGGAGTAATAGCACACCACTAGCCTTAGTCCCAGAACAAATACACTACAATTCTTTCCCACAGCTGTGTCTTAGCAATCAATTCATTGTCTTCCCCCTCATTTAGCATACCTGCTTAGCAGAAGGCATGTTTTCCTGTGTCTTTATATGCATGAACATATGTATATACCTATGCACGCAGAAAGAGGTATCACTTAATCTGGAATGTCTCCAGGGATGCTGCATCAATACTATTATTTTTGTAGAAAATAATACAGACTTGTGGCAGTGCACTTTTGGTGCCTGCCACCTTAAGAGGCCTGAACATGTGGTAGAGCAGCCGGCAGGTGTGGTGTGGCTTAACGAGGAGGTCACGTGACTGCAGGAGGGCTCCTGGATTGAAGAATGGGGCTGGGCAGCCTCAGTATAAAGCCAGGCCATCCAAGCTAAGCAGGCAGTTGTTGCAGGGAGCCAGAGGGATAACAGCACCTGGCTGAAGCTATTGCTTGCAGAACACCTGGAAGTTAAGGTAGGAACTATGGGGATGATGGAGGTTCCTGGTCCTGGGGCATGACCTAAAACTACACCTTGCTGGGGGTGGATGGTGTGATGGGGCTGCCTGTGGCAGGTTAGGCCCTAGGAAATGCCACACTAGTGCCTCCCTAGTGAAAGGTGAGTATGGGGGACAGTATAGTCCCAGCCCCTATGACCTGGTGGGTTACCCCATAGAGGGGACAGGCGAAGGGTGCAGGCATGTCATCAGGCCTGAGACCCAAGGGGCATAAGACTGACAGCCCCAGTGAAGGGGCGGAGTAGTGGACCCAGGAAGAGGACATGCAAGAAAGCAGTAGACTCAAGGGTGAAGGCTGCATATAGTAGGGTTTGCACAGGGGAGCCTGAAGGACTGTGCATGGGTCATCTAGATTAGAGTTGCATGGGTGGGCCTGAAGGACTGCATGTAGGCCAGCCTTGGTGATTGAGTCAGCTGGGTTTGGAGGGGCCTGAAAAAGTGGATCTGTATATGAGAGAGAGGGTGAGCAGCTCAATAACCTAACCAGTGTTTACTTGACTGGCCCATGCTGGGGCCAGGACCAGAGCACCCACTGCAAGGGACAGCCAGAGTCAGGTGCCTGAAGTTCAGACTGGCCTAGAGGCAAGGCCAGGGCCTTTGTGGCCAAAAGTCCTGGAGGTGGCCACTGCCAAAAGGGAAAAGGGCTTGTGGAGTTTTGCAGCCCAGATTGAGGGTGGAGAGTGGACTGCCTGAGGAGGAAGGATCCAGGTGGGGTCCAAATGTGAGTTAGGCATAGAGTAAGGCCCATTGTGGGGCTGGGGCCACATAGTGATGCCATCTATGAGGGATGGGATATGGTGTAGGGGCAGTACGGAGCCATGTATTACACCCTTGCTATCAGGGATCAAATGACCAGTCTCCCCCCTTGTAAACATCTATTTTGGTTACATCAAAGGTGTGACAGATGAGTCAGGTGGGTGGACTGCCCTAAAGTAGTGGGAGCAGTAATAGGGCATGTGAGAAAGCAGTCGACTCAAGTGAGAAGGCTGAGACGGCTCCCTGTCACAAGAGTCAATTGAGACAGTTTTTTAAACACAACATCCATCTTTTGTATATGTAATTCTGATAAAATTAATTTGAATATACATGAATCATCTGTAAATGCAGCAGCATCTCCCTGTGCAAAATCTGCTTGCATGTGAGGACAGCAGTAAAATCAACAAGACTTTGAAAGTAGCTGTGAAGAGACCTCTTTGACTGAAAAGATGGTGCTTATGACACCAAAATATGAAGGGTAGAAGGGACAAGTTGGGGTAGATCATTGAAGTTCTAGTTTAGGTGCAAAGGTCTCCTTGTATTAACATGAATATCAAGAACACTGGCAATGTGTAGGGGGTGCCTGCGGTGCACATGTATCCCCCGAGATTGGCAGTGCACCACCTGCAGGCAGTTGCCGCTCTCCCCTCCCCTCACCGCCGACAACAACAGCGGCATCTGCGGTCAGTCCCCTGTTGCCACTGGCAGCATCTGCAGGTGGTTGCTGACTACTGGTTGGTGCTCACCACCTCCCCGCCGCCTACCACCGACAGCGCTGCCACCTGTGGGAGCTCACCATGTGCCCCAGCCTCCAGGGACACACAACATTCATGATCAAGAAGTAATAATTCACTCAAGTTTTCAAATTGTCTATGGGTGTATAGAAATAAATATACAAGCACACACGGGACACGTCAGCACCATTGTTACTGCGCAATCATTTAGTACTTTTGGAAGTACTAAATGACAGCACTGTAACAGCTGTTACTGTGCCTTGCCAGCAATGTACGGTTATTTTTAGGCCCTACATCACTGTAGCAACACACTATACTGAGGGAGAACGTTGCTACAGTGACATAGCTGCAGCGTCACAGTTTGTGCCTGCCAACGCTACATCACCATAGCACATTGCTATGCTGCCATAGCATCACATGTAGACGTGCCCACAGAGTTTCACAATTGTTGTGTAGAAGTAAAGGTGTCTAAAAGAAAACCTTTAGAAGTATTGAAGAGACTTACCAGCAATAGCAGACACCTGAAGTGACTATCTCAGTTAAACAATTGGTCATTGGTTTCAAAGTAGTAAGTAGTTAGCACAACTACAATAAGACTCCACTTGTGCTATCTGCCATGCCAAGTAAGGTACAGACGAGAAATATTTTTGGCTACCAGCAGAACTCCATCCATCTGAGTGAATATTCCACTTTAAATTGTTTGTTGAGATGTAAGCAGCAAATCCAGCAGTGGCAAAGTTATCATCAGTGGCATCTCTAGAGTTCAATTTAGGCAATGTCTGGGAACGCACAGAATATAACATGGCTTTGCTGATTCATTAAAAACATTCCTCATATTCTGCCAAAAAAGGTTTTAAAAATTCATTGGGCACCATGAACTACATCTGTTCCTGATGTATGCCATTCTCACCAGTGGCCTAACCCGAGGGATAAATATGGCCAGATTTGTAAAGATTTCTAGGAAGCGCTTTACAAAGCTCTTCATTTCCATCTGGTGTTATCATTTTAGGTTGTTGAAGAGCCATGGAATACAAGGGATAAATGATTCCAAGAATTAGCAGGGGAAGTAATATATCCAGATCTTCAGCTGATATTAAAATGACACTAAATTGGGAGCCATGGCACAATGAGAAACAGCCCATTGGTGCAGAAGACTTCTACCATTCATGTCTAGCACCTGGGCTAACAGATGGCAAGTGCTACAAAGCTGATAAATAGAAATGAATTAGTCATGCAACAAAGGAATGAGGAGAAGGAGAACAGGAAAAAGCTTGAGCATATTGATCAAGCAGCAGTAGGAGCATGTTTGTAGAAAAATCCCCACAGTTTTGTTTCATTTTGCAGATGGCCTAAAGGAAAGGAACTTGATGCCAATTCCTGTTTTAGTGATGTTGTCAGGCTCTTAATTCATAAATATATGTAAAACACCTTGCAGTCTTTGGATGGAAGACACTGTAGATATGCAAGCACTTACTATCAGAATACAATCAAATCAGATTATCACTGTAACAGGTGTCTTCCCATCAACATATTTCTGTAAAAATAGCCTTGAAAAATTGAAGAATATCTCTCTTGGAAGGGCCAAGGGGATGCATAATTTAGACTTTATATACAATATAACCTGTTGAAATATTTGAAAAAAGTTTAAAATAAGCCAATGTGGCTTGGATCTTGCTCAAATGTACTGTTTCATGATAAGACTTTGGTTACTAGTTTATGGCCTGTTGATTTGTATCTGTCGTCTGCATTCATGGTTTTATTTTGTAGCATTATGATGTGTCCGTTGACAGCAACAAGGCTGGTTGGACTCTCACTTGCAAAACTAATATTCCATGCACCAACGACAGGCAAATAATAACATATTAAAAGGTAGATATTGAAGAAGCATCCCAAAACTAAGAATGTTTTCTTAACTGTAAATTATTGTGAAAACTTCCAGAGAATAAACTTTTCTTGTGCCACTCTTGCTTCTCTTCTTGACCAAATCAAGAAAAACCAGCCACATAGAAATGAAAAATAAAGGAATGGGAAAGTTATCATAATGTCAACAATGAGTGTATCTCATTCTGACTGTAGGGTTGAGTTGGTCAGTTTATATCTTACCTTCTCCAGGTCATCCAGATTACCATAAAAATGTGCCTATAAAGAGTTGGCAAGTCTGACTACTCACAGGAGAAATTATTCTGTTGAGAAATGATTTTGGACATATTGCATTCCTAAACACTGATTCCAGCTTCTGGGAATTACCAGTGTGACATAACTTTATGGGTCTTAAGTAGAGATAGCAAATTAAGCAATTATAGGCCATCTCTGTATTTCCATAGGCATGGGGGAGTGAAGACGTCTGTCAGCTTTAACGCCACCATCCCATTAAAGCAGCCCAAACCTGCTGGAGAATAGGCCAGCATCTAACACACTAATTCTCAACCAGTGCCACACAATATGAGGTATGCAAATGTCTACATGTGATTCACAAGATAAACCCAGAAAATTCAAATAAACACCCATAGTGTCAAAAGTATTCTGACCTGTTGTGGTCTTTCTGAGTTCTTTGCAACCGAATAATTGATTTATTGATTTTTTTGATTGATTGATTCCTTAAACAAGAAATGAGTGAGAACTAAGAACTGGTACTTTTTGAGTGTAACTTGACTCTAAAAAGGTTGAGAACCACTGATCTAATGAAATATGTATATATGTGTGCACACATTACCTTTTATTCAATTAA
This sequence comes from Gavialis gangeticus, assembly GCF_001723915.1. Lineage (NCBI taxonomy): Eukaryota > Metazoa > Chordata > Crocodylia > Gavialidae > Gavialis > Gavialis gangeticus. Next base: position 79,982,397 of record NW_017729022.1, read on the forward strand.
TCCATAGTATGTTTTGTAAGATTAGTTCACTATGTTATTTTTGCATGAATTAGTTCTGTTTATCTGGCATATAGTTGAATATCTCTTACATGCATATGTAAGGTTATAATAAAATTATAAAAAATGACATTAGGCTGTTGATTAGGTATTAAAGCTAGCATGTTAATACATAGCCACAATAAAGTACAAATCCTGCTGCACATGCATTCTCAACTGTGACCTTTCTAGTTAGGATGAAAAATAGATGCACAGTTCACATGGTTGGATTACCTCCAAAACACTTTCAGTTGTCCATGGGGGAAGAAGAAAGAAAGTGAGAAAACGGGATTTCTTCCAATAAATAATGCATTTTTTAAATTTTGAATTAAAAAAATTTTCAATCAAAAACAAGTTTTTGGCTTTGACTGAGAAGCCACTTCCTTGAAGGAAAAAATTCCTATGAGGTCTGCAACAGGAGATCTTAAGATGCTGAAAAGTTATGGTTTAAACCAGGGGTTGGCAACATTTGAGCAGTGGAGGATTTTAATGGAACTCAGTCTGCAGTTAGCCACTGCCTGCAACCAGGGCCCTATTCTTATGTCCCACTGGGAGTGTTGACATGTGCATTAATGCATTTTTCCTAATGCACATTAAATATAGTAGCTCTGGGCACTTCTACATGTGTTCCAGGGGTGGGAGGGGCCGCACTTTAGAGAGGCTCTGAGTACTGCTCTAATTACACTTCTCATGTATCAGCACCCCTACACTTAAAAACTGCAGCAGGGGTGCTAGAAATAAAGTTCACTGAACATTCAACAAGCTTTAGTTCAAGCACCCCTGCCCCCACTTCTAAGCGCAGGGATGCTGATACACAAGACACAGGAAGCTGCTGGAACACGGTAATTGCCACACTCCAGCAGACTTGATTAATTGAGTTCCAGCCTCCATACTTGTGTATAGGTGCCCTCCAGCATGAAGTACTAAATAAATGCACATTAAGCTACCCTAACACGCAGTACTGAAAGTGCATATTTTTTAAAGTGACGCTTAATGCTCAGTAGCCTATTTTACTGCACATTCACTCAATTGAACAGTTTTTTACGTGACACTTTAATGCACAGTAAAATAGGCTACTGCACATTAAAATTCATGTGTAGACATGCCCACTGTATGCCACCCTGTGCCATGGATTCCCCCACCACCAAATGCCACTGAGCAGCTTGTGACATGCTTGCTGCTGAGGTACTATCCCCACCAGCAAATACTGCTGAGTTGCTCTGCCACCAAATCATGACAACCATCCTAGCTCCAAGGCCAGTCACAATCCTTTTACATACTGGATCCAGCCCATAGCCCATAGATTCTCCAACCCCGGTTTAAACTGAACTACCATGCACCTCTATAGTAGAGACTTAAAATACCTGAAGGGAAAAAAAGTTTAAGGTGTGAGTTTAGGATTCTGGAGGTCAGAGTTCAGTTTCTTGTACAAACAATGTGGCCCCATCCCCTCTGGCCTTGGGTACAGTGTATTCTGTTTCATGTATACCCTGGGGCATGCACTTCCCCAAACTCAATGGAAGCAATGCTCGCTAACTATAGGAACAGACTCATCTAAGCTTTTTTTGTACCATATTAAGGCTTGTACTTTGTGTCTTAGAGTGTCTTCTGCATCTAATATCAGGCTTCAGATTGACAGGACCTAATCGGCTCAGGGCTGGTTTAGAAGTTTGATTTTGACAGCTCCTATCAGTTTCTCTAATTGCTCACTTAAAGGGAATGCAAATATTATAAAGTAAACAGTGGAGCCAAAGAGTTCCTTTGGCCTTAAATGCTTTATGCACTTAACTGATATGCAGGTAATTTGGAGTTTTTTTACAATGTAATCATAATCAAGAGAGCAAAAACTGGAACCAGGATTTCATAGGTTTAATAGATTTTCCGGGTCACAAGGGACATCAGTAGATCATCGAGTCCTACCCCCTGCCCTGGGAGGAGAGAGTGCAGGGGTCAGATGACCCCAGCCAGGTGTTTATCCAGTCTCCTTTTAAAAACCTCTAAGGTAGGAGAGAGCACCACCACTCTTGGAAGTCCATTCTAGAATCTGGTAACCCTTACCATAAAGAAGTTCTTCCTGATGTCAAGTCTAAATCTGCTCTGTCAGTTTGTGGCCATTGTTTCTAGTTACTCCAAGGGGCGCCTTGGTAAACAGAGCATCTCCTATTCCTTGCTGTCCCCTGTTGACAAATTTGTAGACTGTCACCAGGTCCCCTCTCAGCCTTCTCTTCCGGAGGCTGAAGAGATCCAGGTCCCTCAACCTCTCCTCATAGGACCTATCCTTGTGGCTCCTAACCATACAAGTGACCCTCCTGTGGACCCTCTTAAGATCATCCACATCCTTCTTGAAGTGCTATGCAGTTAAGCAAATGATGCACTTATTCAACCTGTATGTAACTGGAGTACACTGTGTATCACTTACTATCTGGGGATTTAAAAAGACTTCCTTTCACCTGCCATTTACAATGTTTTTTTTAAATTTATAGAGTATACTCCCTGGGTCACATTAACCTAGCAGACCAGGGCCCCAGTGAAAGTTGAGGGGTCTCAAGTAGTAATAATTTTGATGAAGCCTAGTACTATGCCCCATTTTCAATTAGTTCCATTTTATAAGAGTTCTCACAGCTTCACATGTATCTGCAGCTTCATTTGGGGTTGATTCATTCAAGAAGTTTAAACAAACTTGGCATTTAATGCATGTGATGCAAAGACTGCAGCTCAGTAGAATTGAGTGCTGTTGTTGCTTTGAAGTGTGGAATTGTCTCTTTAAACAAGAGACTTTCACATCCCAGTGTTGCTCTCTTTTGAATAATCTTATCAGATTATTTGGCTAAAGTTCTTCCTGGGTGTGTCACCAGTACCCAGAACATATAAGAATTGAGACTTGGTGAGCTGCACTCTTGGTGGTTTCAGTAAAGAACCCATTTGTGGTTGCTTGTGACATCAAGAGACAGGACTGAATGGAATCTCCTGGATCCAGTCCCATCTCCTTTATTCTTATGAAAGAAGCTGTGATTTCAAGAATTCATTGAGCTGAATTGCTGTTTTTCTATAGATTTAAAGCAATAAGGAATGAAAAGTAGCAAAAATGAGGGGAAAAAATGTGGTTCCCTAAATTAGTCACATGGTGGCAGTGTAGTTTAAACTCTCCCTTGCAAGGTTAAATAAGTAGCAAAAAGCTTCCTCCTGGATGTGAGATTATTCAGCAAGAAGGCAGGGGCCAAGATGTAAGTCAAATCAATCTCTCTCCTAGATTTTTATATAGCATCTGCAACAAAGATGCCCAAGTGCTGTGTACAGTGAAAGAGCATTAGAGTCCTGTGTTCCTTTCTGTGTATTCCCAGAAAACCCAGAAGAATATAATTGTGTATTTCAAATATCCGTAAAGACATCAGTCTAGAAGACGGCTCTCCTGACCAGGTGTCATCCACCTTGATCTGAATGCCCTAAGCCTTGTAGATAGTCCGATCTCTTCTGACAAGAAGTTTCATGAAAAATCTGCTCTTGTTAAAAATGTGCCATTTCCCATGTCTCATAGACCTCAGTGGAAATTATACTGAAGAGGCTAAATCCTACAGTCTTTATTTAGGCTTCATTTTCTTTAGTGGGAATTTTGACTAAGGGTTTCAGGATTTGGGCCCCACACACCAACAAAAGAAGATGCAAGTTCTAAACTGAATTGTTATTGGTTTCATTACCTAGAAAATTGGAAAATAAAGTATTAGTATGTAGCTTCTGATCAATTATTTACCATATCCTCACCCACCAAGCCTTTTTAGAAAACTCTTTACTATCCCTCTAAGAATAATATGAGTTACCTCAGCAAATGACACCAGTGAACTGCGTCCTTCAAAAGCAAGTCTCATTTTTTTCATTTCAATTCAAAAAGGGCATATTCACTTATCAGTATGGGCAGATTACAACTTTCCCACTGAAGGATTAATTAGAGACAAAATATGAGTAGATGTGATTGTAATCTTTTTATTTGTATTTATAACCAAATTCTTGAACACAGACAGTCACAAATGAAGTACCAGGAAAACCTTTTTCAGAACCATCGGACTCTGTACTACTGCCCATTTCTCAGGAATTCCCAAGATTAGCCCACGAATTGACTTGCACAGAGAGAGAAAGCAGAAAGCAAATAGTCTTTTGTTTGCTACAGATTCCCCAAAAGACCCTGTATCATAAAACTAACCATGTGACAGCACTTTTTCCCAAAGTGTAGGGTGCTCACACACCAAAAATCAACTGGTAAACTATGGGTAAGGCTACATTGTCATCACCATGGAACTTGGTACATATTGCAAAATTTGTCTGAGAAGCAAGATAAATTAGCCCCTGCTGAGTTTTGTGCTGTGACAGCTGTAGACTGCTGTTTGCAGGTACCTGAGCTAGCTTGAGTATGTTTACATTACACTGGCATTATCTGTTGCCACCTGCCTCTGTTTTTAAAGCTTTAAATCCGCTTCTGACTTGTGTGAACCCAATTTAGCTTAAATTGCAATGACTATTCAAATTTATGCTTGTGTTATTTTGCGTTAGGCAGAGGCTAAGAAGGGAGGCAAACTTCACCATTAAATGCAGGTGTAAACAGTTTGCTTAGGGAGGTGACTACTCAGTAACCATCACTCCCATGTGCACATCCCAGTCATTCTCAGTGTTACATGAATGGATACTGTGTAGTGTATTGGAAAAAGGCTTTGTAAATCTTTGAGATTTAGAAAGAGTTTGAAGTCCTTCCTAGTGTACCTGTGTCTTCCCCATTGTTTCTCCTCCCCTCTACCATCCCCATGTTTTCATTTTTCATGCCTCCATTTTTGCTATCCCTTTTTCTGGTTACTTATCCCTCTATACCCAGTTCCTTACATACTTCCAGTTTTCTTCTATCCAAAAAGTCCTTGTCCTCCTTTTCTTAGAGCCACCTACCCTACAGGTATTTTAAAATCTCCTGTTCCTACTGAGTCACCCTTCCAAAATACCCTTGAATAAAAGAGGTATTTAGTTTGAGTGTGGGACTCCCCTTCTCTTATCTTACATTGGAGTCACCACTGAAGAACAATGTTATAAACAAGGGTGGTTAGGTTTTCCCCCATGATGTTCTGATCCTTCCTATGCATGGCTTGCTTCAAGCAGGAGATGGCAGCAGAAAGGGCAGAGGGCCAGCAACAGCAAAAGAGAAGCAATAAGGGCCAGGCAGGGAGCTGCAGTGAGCAAAAAAATGGGAGACAGGCAGAAAATGAATAAGCACACAAAGGGCAGCAATTCTGCTGGTATAACAGGTAGGTTGGTATGGCAAAAATGATGGCAGGAAATACTGGCTACACCAGCCCAATATGAGCCCTGATAACTCTACAGCTGCTATAGGGAGGATACCTAGTAATGTAAATTCTAACCCTGTTTCTTCACTGACTACAAATTTTCCAAGATGTTGCCTTCCAACCTAAGAACATTGGTACTTGGTCCAAAGATTTTTTTTTAACTGAGCAACATAGGATCATCCATCTTTCTTTTAAATCTACATACTTCAGAAGGTGGCATTTAAGAATATCCACTAATATATTTAAATACATTTGCATCATGTACTATTTATACCTACACTATGATGGCCTCTGCATTAGTTGTTACCATGCAAAAAAGAGATGTGGGAGTCTTTGTGAACAGTTTGCTAAAAACATCAGCTCTGCTCAGCAACTGTCGACAAAGCAAACAACATGTTAAGAATTACTAAGTAGGGAATTGCAAACAAAACTGAAAGTATCATCATGCTCCTTTATAAATCCATGGTGCATCCACACCTTGAATACTGTGCCCAGTTCTGGTCCCCACACCTCAGAAAGGATATAGAAGAACTAGAGAAGGCACAAAGAAGGATAGCTGGTGGTATGGAGGGGCTTCCATAAGAGGAGAGATTAAAAAGGCTAGGACTATTTATTTTAGAAAAGAGACATTTGAAGGGGGACATGATAAGAATTTACAAAAATCCTAGACAGAAAATAGGCAGTGAATTTAAAACTAACATAAGGAAGTTGTTTTTCACACAGCATATCATTAAAGTGTGGAGCCCGTTGCCACCAAATGTCAGACAGATTTTTGGAGGAAAGGGGTGTCAGTAACTATTGAACATGAGAGTTAAGGATACAGCCTCTGCATCAGAACTTCCTAGATCGTAAATGCTGTGAGAGAGGAACAGTGGAAAAAACACTGGTCATACCCGGTTCACTCCCCCTTTCAGCATCCACTCTCTGCCCCTATGTGAGAGGATGGACCTATGGCCTGACCCAGTAAATGGCAAATCTTATATTCTTGTTTTTAACCATTTTCAGCATAATGGCTGAAAACAGTGGAACTTTGGTTTGGGAACCACTTGTACAGGCATGGGCAGAGCTAAGATTTTGAAAAGGCAGGGAGGAGGATGCAGATGATCTGGCATATCATCACATACAACACAACACCTATTTCCTCCAGGTCAAGAGAAATGATAAGCTTTACTAATATGCTAGGGAGCCTAGCACTGTATTATTCAGTTGAAAATTAAAGCAGAAACAAATATAACTATTGGAATATGCACTACTTTGCTAGTGTATTTGAGTGGCAGAAACAGTGTATCACAGACCAAACCAAGAATCCAGAGCCACCCACTCTGCACAGAAACACATGCCTGAGTTGCAGCAGAACCTGCTGATCCCAGATCGGCCTTGTCAGACATTTTTGGACCCATAGATAAGGAAATCATGGAAGACAATCATCCTCAATAGCAAGGGATTGCCACTGTTGATGGCTTTGGTAGCTTATATATTAAATTTAAAAAACATAATAGCCAAATATTGGAAAAAATAGTCAAAAGACAGTGTGTCAGTAATCCTGCAGTCAATCTAGTTAAATGCACATCTCTCATTCATGTTTCAGGGGTGTTGGTCGTAGCCATGTTGATCTAAGGTTCTTTGGGTAAATGTGATGTCTTTGTTGGTCTAATAAAAAATACCACATTCACCCGAAGAACCTTGTCTGCTGCCTCTCATTCAGCCTGAGTATCTTGACAGTGCATCCACTGCTTCACTGTCAGTCATTTCCACATCTGATTTAATATAATGACACCTGAGTTAAGCTAGAGTTAAAACAGTCTGTGAAACTGTGAAATAGAAGACGGACATTACCAGGAATGACTAACAGCAACAGTGCAGGAGAAAGGAGAGTTGGACTAGAGGAATATAAAGCCCCTTAAAGCGAGAGTGGTTGACACCTGTGGAGTGGAGAGAGATCAGCAGGAATCAGGGGGCACATCTACATGAGATGCTTACTGTGCATTAGTCTAATAACACTGCAGTAGCATGCCAGTTAAAAACCATGCTAATAGCCTACTATGCAGTGTTATTAAGCTACTGCACAGTATCACAAAATAACCATGCGCCAGCACTACTGCTCCATAATTCTACCTACTGCACACTCAGTTAGTGCTTCATTAAGGAAGTACTAAAGTAAACATGCAGTAACTAGGGTGCATTAATGAACATGCCCGGGGAGATGATCATGAGCCATGAAGTCTCTTGAATCGCTCAGCCTTGCCTGATGAGAAATGCTGCCAGGCAGTTGGTTTTAAACCTTGGGAAAAGCAGGAATCAAAGCGGGTGCAACTGCATCACTGCATCCCTCCACCCCCCGTTTGCAGGTACTTGTTGTGTCAGGATTGAGGGTAGTCTTATGTAGAGTTTAGATTATGGTTGCATGGGGTGGGTTAGACTAGATCAGCATTTCTCAACCCGTGGGTCGCGACCCAAAAGTGGGTCGCAAGAATATATGAAAGGGTCACGAACAAACTTTAAAAATGGATTCTCCTTTAAAGGAGAAAAGCATGGGAAAGAGTGGCTTTTCCCTTAAAGGTTCCAGCTTGCAAGGAGCTGCTTGGGGCCCCCTATGGCCCAGAGCCCCCCCCTCCACACACACACACACACACACACACAC
>NW_017729022.1:79995391-79995779 GCF_001723915.1 Gavialis gangeticus
GTTGGGGCCTGGGGGCAGCGGGTTGGGAGTGATGGGCACTGGGTTGAGACTGGCCATCAATGTTTACAAAAGGGGCCTGGCACAAAAAAGGTTGAGAACCAATGCTCTAGATGAACGCTAAAGATCCCTGCCAGCCCTGCTTCTCCATGCATGTGAAAAGAGGCAGACAAAGTTCTTTGGGCAGATGTGATGTCTTTTATTAGACCAACTAAATAGTTGGAAAGATTTGTTCTTTGAAAGCGTTTGGGCACAAACACCCTTCTTCAGGTATAAGGGAGAGCTTGGTGTTGTTTTGTGTGCTCTCTTATTAGCCTAATGAAAGATATCACATCTACCCAAGGAACCTTGTCTGCCTCTGTCCTTAGACCAGGGGTAGGCAACCCTGGGC
>NW_017729022.1:80000779-80001945 GCF_001723915.1 Gavialis gangeticus
TGTCTTGCCTGCTGCAACTTATTGTAATAGACTTGTTGAAAGATATCACATCTACCCAAGGAACCTTGTCTGCCTCTGTCCTTAGACCAGGGGTAGGCAACCCTGGGCAGGGGTGCCAGTGTGGCACTCGACAGGATTTTGCTTGGCACACATGCCTCTGGGTGGATGGCGGGGAAGGGGCCAGAGTACATGGCCACAACAAGGATCGGGCCCCTCGTGGCTCCCCTGCCATCTTCCCCTTGCACGCCAACATCTTCCAAGTTGAAGTGGTGGGTGTTTTTGGCATTCTGCCTTGGTATTGCCAGCTCTGTTTAAATCAGTTCTGGGAGGTTTCATCATATGACATAGTGACATGAATTACAGTGCACCAACCTCACGTCAAGAAGGAAAATGCACGTTTTAAAAATCCACAGGAGTACTGAATACATCCGATTCACTGTTTAATATTTATTTTAATGAATGCCCTATCGTTCATCTCCCAGGTGACTTGCCACTCTCCTGGAGATTTCTCTCTAAGTCCTGGAGATCCCAGAGCAAACCTGGAAGGTGGGCAACCCTGTGCCTTAGCCCAACACGGCTACCACCAACGCGAGTGTGAAAACTGGGTTTTTGGTTGTCCTTAGACCAACTGGGTTGTTGGTCTAAGGACCTAGGCAGGCGAGGCTCTTTGAGCGATATCTTTTATTAGACCAAGGCTTTGAAACATTTTTTTATTAAACATTTTGATGGGGACAGCACATCATGTTGCGATCTGGGTGGAGCGGGCAACTCTGCTTTCGTTTCCAAAACGGCTTTTCCTACTCGTGGCAGGGGAAGTTCTTGGAGGGATGTCTTTTTGGAGCGAAAAAAAGTTTATAGTAAACTTTCCTTTTTTTCCAGCAACGGTCATAAAAGACATGGCTCCAAGAACCTCCCCTGCCACGAGTAAGAAAAGCCGTTTTGGCAACGAAAGCAGAGCTGCCCGCTCCACTCGAACCGCGGTGCGACGTGCAGACCCTTTCCAAACGTTTAGGAGGAAAAACGTGCTTCAGAGCGAGAAGGTTATCAGCTCCCGCCGCCACCGCCTCAGCCCCCGGCGCCTCCTGAGGGGAAGGGCAGCGGGCGCCCTGGCTCGGGAGGAGTCGCTGGGCGGGGCGGGGCTGTGCCCCGGGGGGGGGGGCTGGGCG
>NW_017729022.1:80002015-80003275 GCF_001723915.1 Gavialis gangeticus
CTGCGCCGGGGCTACCTGCGCGACGGAGCCGGACGCAGCCCGAGTCGGTGCAGCCCCGGGCTGAAGCGGCGGCGGCGCCCTGTCCCGCGGGAGGGAGGATGGCGGGGCCCGAGCCGGGCTACATCCGCACGGTGCTGGGCGCGGGGCCGGTGGACAGCTCCACGCTGGCGCTGCCGTCCGAAGCCAGGCTGAGGCGGGTGGGTGGGGAGGACAAGGCGCAGCGCATCCAGCGGCAGGTCCAGCAGACGCTGGCCCGGCGGAGCTTCCCGGGTGAGTGCCCGACCCCTTGTGCCCCTCCCCGTGCCCGCTCCTCGCCCGCTCGCCGGCGCTGCCGGGCACGTGGGTCCTGAGCAGGGCCCAGCTGGTGGGAGCCCCTAGTAACCCAGTGCCAGGGGTGGGCAAGGATCTACCAGCCCATTGAAACAGGGAAGTGCAGGGCTGGTCCAGCCATTAGGGAAACGAGGTGGTCACCTAGGGTGCCAAAATTCGGGGGGGGTGCCAAAATTATACGCACAACAAAATAACAGGAACATCATTCTGAAGGACAGCCCTGGCCGGCTACCGCTCCACCTTGGTCTAAGACCTGTGGTTTGGGAAGGGGAGAAAAGACCTCTGAAAAGATCTCTGAGGTTTAAGTTCATTGTAGACTTCATATTTTCGTCTGTGTTGGAAGTGGTGGGGGCACCGAGGTACACTGTTCGCCTAGGGTGCCAGTTACCCTTGGACCCACCCTGGGATAGCGGGTACCAGCCTTCCCATTCCCAGGGTCTCTTTCCTCCTTTCTTTTCTTTCTTCGCCTCTGTGAGCTGTTAGCCCCAGGCCTGAGTGAGCTTCTGTTGGTTTTCCCCTTGCTTTCAAGCATGAGTGTGTAGCCTTATAAATGGGAGGGACAGCTGGTTTTGTTTTCCATCAAAGGGGCTTCAAAGTGCCAGTCTGAGTTGAAAGACATTGGGGTTTATGTGCTTAAATCCTTCTTGAAGATCTTGAACTTTAGCTTTTTGGAGGGTTTTTTGGGGGGAGAGGAGGGGCATTAACATAGTTTCATAAGGCTGAAAGGGACCTTAGAGATCATCTGGTCAAGCCCCCTGCACTTGGGCAGGAAAGACTGCTGGGGCCAGATGACCCCAACAAGATGGATGTCAAGACTTTTTGAAGATTGCCAGGGTGGATGACTGTACCACCTCTCAGCTTTTTTGCTTTTTTTTTTTTGGTTAATATAATATCACTTCCATCCTCTATCTTAGCACCTGTAAGATTTAC
>NW_017729022.1:80008275-80029620 GCF_001723915.1 Gavialis gangeticus
CAGCTTTTTTGCTTTTTTTTTTTTTGGTTAATATAATATCACTTCCATCCTCTATCTTAGCACCTGTAAGATTTACGGGGATCTTGAAGAAATGACTTTGACATGTACCTGATGGAACCTGTCCCCTTCTTACAGTATTTTACCAAAAAAGTCTGCCCATGCAACCTTTTTTTTTTATTTCAATGCTCTTGTTTTATTCCCCATTTGATTAAATGAACTGCGAGCTTCACACCTCACCACTTCCTCTCCTTTTGCTTTAATGAGGTGACTTCTGATATACAATCATTAGGGAGAAGTCTGGCCTCTTTCCCGCCAACCTGTAACTATTTGCAGTGTAATTGTTAAAGGTCTTGTTTTCCTAGCTAGTCCTGTCTGTTAAACAAAGTAGGAAGGAAATAAAGCAAGCCATAGTTTGTTTTGTTTTCTGACCCCAGACATAAAAATCAAGCAAACAAAAGGGAGGCTTAGCAAAACCGGCACAGGCAAGGAGCAAAAAATAAATACAGAACAATAATTCTAGTCAAGACTAGTATTGACGTGGCACAGTGATGTGCAGAGAACTCCATGGACAAAAGTAATCCATCCCTGTCTTTACAAACTTTTAGAGTGAAGCCCAAATCCTTCAAAGGATCCAATTTAGCCGCACCCCTGTCTCCCCCAAATTTGGTTCCATTCTGTGAGGTGTTGAGAGCTTCGTGTGAACTGCTGAGAAAGCTTGCCACTGCTTCAGCTTGAGTAGTATAATGAGGATGGGTTTGGGGCTGTGTTTTTAAAGACATTGAAAAGCTGAAGAGTCAAGGCTCAATAATCAAAAAAGCTGCTTCAATTTTATTTTTTATGTAAAAATATAAATGACCTGGCTTAGAATATGCTGTTGCTTGGTTGTTGCTAGAAGTTGTACGTCTATATGGAAATGGCCACATTGTATTTGTATAATATGAATGATTGGTCCAGCACCCAGCTAAAATATTAGTGACTAAAAATTAATAGGATACAGCCACAATCCTACCAAAAAAAATCCTATGGAGAGCACCCATCTACCCAGGTTTTTCTGAGTTTCACAGTCAGGTATGTGGTAGCTGTAGGCAGCATGTCAGTTGTATTTCCAAATATTGCATGTGTGCTTGTAATATATATCTATATATCTATATCTATATAGATATATCTATCTATCTATCTATCTATCTATCTATCTATCGATATAGAAAGATAGATAGATAGATAGAACCCTCCAAACATTTGTGAAAGTTGTCGTTTGTTATATTCAAATGCATTTTTTTCTGATAATGGAGACAGGATGTTTGAAACATGCAGCTTAAGGTAATAAATGAGGGGATGGGGTGGCTTGAGGCAACACCTACATCAACAATACATAAAGAACTATGAAAGTCAAGTTCTTCTAGCTTTTTGTAGCTCCTTGGGTATTTACACTCATGATGGGTGTGGGCTTAGGATGGTTTTGTTTTGCTACTGCCTTTTTCCTCCCCCCACTAAAGTTCAAGTACTTTAGACATTTTACATTTTTAAGATGCCAGTAACTTTAAAAAAGTAAGTTTCAAAAATAAGGATAGTAGATAAAATGCCTGTGAGCTGTGCACTGGTTATACAACTAAGAACTTTGCACCTAGTTAGATCCTCTTCTGGACTTCTTTATTATATGTATATGCCCTCATGTTAATCTTATCTCTGTTGGTTATTTCATCTCTATCAGTTATTTCTGCCCTGAAGCTCAGGAAGACCAAAATGAAGTGGAATTTGCTTCATTGTTGGGGTTTTGTTTTTTGTCTGTTTGTTTTTTGATCTGTTTTTCGTTTCTGGATTCTTCTTTTTTTTTTTTGTTAACTAAATAACTCCTGTCCAAAGGCTTGCTCAATATTTGCCTAAAGTTTGCATGACATTTCAATCTTCATGTTGTAAGTATTTTATTTAGAGATGCTACTGTTTTAAGTGGAGAAAAATACCCATTTCCTTTAATTACATGTCTTTCAAATTTTGATACTAGTGGCTAAATTAATCAAGGGCCTGATCCTAAACCTTCTGAAGTCCCAGGGAACATGAACAAGAAAAGTATCAGTTCCCTTTGGCATAAAAGCCCAGTCTGTAAACACTTCAGACCTAGTTCAGCAAGATAAGCACATACCTAACTGACATACTCATGTACTTAAATTAGGAAAACATGTAAGCACTGGGTCCCATAGGACTAAAATGGTACAATGGTATATATACTGTACTGGGGGCCAATCCTTATGCTGTATGCACCTGTAAGTTCTACTGTATGCCACAGGAGAAATATACAAATATATAGCATCAGACAGTGCAACTTTTTTTAAAGGGTCAAATGAATAGCACCAGCATAGCCTTAAAGGCTTAGATAGGAAGGAAAGAATGGATTTTTTTCTCTGCTTTTGATGTTTTGTGATTCATATGCTTATCCTGAAAGGTTTGGTTTTGTAGAAGGACGTGGGGAATGGAGGTTTTGTTCTTTTTTTTTACATTAGAAGTTCAGGCTCATTTTTTAAGTTTGTGCTCTTTGTTCTTTGAGAGAATGTGTAGCTAATCTTGAAGTGAGAATTCTCTCAATTGCTAAAGGATTAAAACAAGGAGCTGCTTCAGTTTCTTTGTTAATAGACATACATAGTCAGTGGAGAATAATTTTCATTGTTAAATCATTACATAGATATTTATTATTATTTGCCAAGACATTAAGTGGCATGTTTCAAGCATGTTTCAAGCTGTTGTGTACACAGTTGCTATATATTTATAGGTTAAATGCTCAGATTTGTTTCTTTTTGACAAAAGCTTAAAACAGCCCAATGAAATTTCTGAATGTCTCTGTACCTATCTGGTTCTACTTAAAGACTGGGATGTTGTAGTTAACAGTGTCAAAAATATTACACAGTAGTGAGCCTGGAGTTCTCTTCAGTTCGTGTGTGTAACTTAACAGTATTGGTTATTCCATGTGCACTTTGAGCATTTTGCTCTTTTTTGCTATTTTGGATCTCGTATGTCTTCATTGGCCTTTCAGTTCTGTATCTGGTACATTTCAGTACTACCTTTGGGCTTGTCTGCCCTTCTTTACACCTATTCAATTCCAATGAGTGATGTGATTGCACAATCTCCCAGTATATCTTTAAAAAAAAAAGCCTTGGGTGTTGCTGTCTGTGTACATATTTACACCGTATGAGTCAGATTTTTTTTTTTTATTAGAGACCTATATCTTTACCTAATGGACAGTTTTGGATGTACACCTGTAAGGCAGTTAAGAATTAGAAAATCAAATATTTCCCTTACATTTCTCTTTTCTATATAGTTCATGCTTTGCTTTTAGCTTATTTTGTCATGTCCAGTTTTGAAGGTCTAAATGTCTGTAGAAGATCAGGTTCAGTAGGACAGACCGAACATTTAATTTTCCTGCTAAATCCTTCTAGTGAAAGGCATTTAGATAAAAGGAGCATTTGCTGAAGAGTGCCATCTTTTGTTCCTGTCCTCATTGTTAATTTTTTTGCTACTGCTTCCTAAAGAATTAAGCCGAGGGGGGAAGGGTCCTCTTAAATTATTGGAAATGTAATGTATGGCCTAGATCTGCATTGGCAGGGAGATGGACAGGATACTGTCTCTAGGTTCTATGATTCGTTGACATTCCAATATAATTTGGTGGTTCTTGAGTGCTGGAATGTGAAAAAGAAGAAAAAAGGAAGACAGGAACCCAAAACTTTCAAAGAGGCTTTTTCACCTACCTTGAGCAAGAGTAAGGAACAGGAATTCATGATGTGAAAAATCAAGACCCATGGTAGGATCGTGGCCCAAGATGACTTGTTCATACATGGGGTGCAGTTATACTAATATCTGCAGGACTTCTTGATTTCTTCTTGATTGTAGTAACTGTCCAAAGACAAGTAAAGATACTTTACAAAGCCTCAGAAGTGGGAAGTGACCACATACCAGATTTGAACTATCTAGTGTCTGAATTGCTTTACATAAAGAATGTCTATCCTACTCATCTTTTGTGCAGTTACAGAGGCACCAGATTCGCCTTATTATCATTGTATTTTTAGGATATAGATCAATTGACTTGACAGATACAAGCAAGGCACCATGGCCCATGGTTACTGGTTATTTATTGGGAGAAATTAAGTACCTATGCGTTTTGAGACACGTAAATAACCCTAGTCACATGCCCAAGGAAGTAAGGAGGGATGCAGGAGAAATACTCTCCAAAGATATCTGCAGTAGTCCACTCAGCCTCTTTAGGACTCCTCCCACACATCTTACTTGCCATTTTTTCCAGTATTATCACAGGTTTTGCAATGTTGGTGGTCTGTTACTTTTCTTCCCCAAAGACTCAGTTGTTGGAGTCTTGGCAGTTGCATCATTTTGTTGCTGTTCTTAACAACAGCAACGATACCAACATATAAAACCTAAGATTAAATGTCTACCTTTCTTTGTTGCAGACAAAAGACTGAAAATATTAACCCTAAAGGAAAGCGAGACGTCTCTAGACCTTATTTTTAAAAAGCCCACTACTTTTAGGAGGGAGTGACCAAAGCTCCAGTGCTGGGTGCTGCGTTCTTGGGAGGGGATGCAAAAATAGCAGCCACTGCACTGCCACTACACCCTCTGCCAATGCAGCACAGGGTGCTCAAGCATCTAATTACACCAGTGAGTTTTAAACTCATTTTTCTTTTCAGCTGTTTTTTAAGCTGATTGAATTGGAACTAACTCATAATTTTTGTCTCCCTGAGGCTGACGAAACTGCAAAATTTGAGACAAAGCATATAGCCCCAGACAGCAAAGAACCCAGAGAAAAGAAGTCAGATGCTATACCTCCTTCAAGGGAGACAACCCAAGTATAAATCAGGTCTCCTCTTGTGAGCCAAATAACTGCACAGTGTTTAAGTTAGCCCCTCTTCCTTCAAATCACTGGTTTTTGACACAAGTAGGAGAATCATTTTCTTACAAGCCACACCTTGTTTTGCACACATAATCTAAGGGAGAAGTGCCATCAGCATTGTTTATTGGTGTTGAAAAAACGAACAGTAGATACTATGAATATAATGTGAAATTCCACAACCTGACGACTATCCTGTGTTTGCTGCTGAAAAAAAAAGTTTTGTTTGCTGAAGCATACTTTAACAAGACAGCTGAAGGTTAAACCACTTGGCTGGTAAAAGTCTAAAAGCTTTTGTTTACCAAAAAGTCTCTAAATGGTGCAATTTCTGATCAACAATATTTTGGTTATGCAAAGGCTGTGCAAAGGCCTGACACTTATACTAGTTTAGTTAATGGGATCTGTGGGGATCATTGTTGTTTTATTATTTGTTGTGTACAGACAATGGATTCAGTGCAGCCCAAAACGTGCAGGAGGCATGGGCCTTGTTCAAGGACTTTTATGTTCTAACTAGATAAGTAATAGACAACAATATAGGCTGGAATTTCAGAGGTCCCAGGGAAATTTGATGCCCAGCTCTCATTGAAAGTCAAAGTAAGCTGGACACCCAGATCCCTTCAGCCTCTCCTAAAATTCCAATCATAAAGCACAAAACAAACAAGAAATGGAGTAATGATACTGGAGGAGTTGCTTCAAGAAGCATTTTTAAGCAATATATAAATAACTGGACTTCTTTGGGAGGTGTGTTAGTCCTGTGAGGTTTCAAAAGACGCATGTAATTTTGAAAGAGACAGATTATTATACTACATTTTAGTACTACTGGACACTCAGGACAGCACTGCGGTGTGATCTAAAAATAAATCAAATAAAGTGCATGGACATTTGGGCTTTCTGATGGCACTGCTTATTCAAGGTCTTAGGTAACCCTTGGCTAAGAAAAAAACCCTCACACTTATGTCAAAAAGAAATGATCACATGCCTACTGTGACCAGACTGCATGCTGCCATTCCAGGGACACAAACTTGTCAGTCAAGTAAGCCTTGTTTACGGGGGTTTTACATTGCCAGAACAAAGCAAGTGAAGCCTCCAATTGAATTTGCCCAATTGGCTTTACACTCTGCTTTTCAACATACACATGTTCGAAAATCCTTAATAATTCTTCTTCAAAGCTAATTCAGTGTTCTTGGTCTGTCCTATTCTTGCCAAGTCTCAACCATAAAATAATTACCAAGGCCGGATTTGAGAAGCTATTAAGGTGCCTAAGGATACCTATCGTACCTAAGCAAGTTAGGTGCCTAACTCCCATTGAAAGCCAATGGCTGTTAGATACATGCTCACTTAGATGTTCTTGTACACCCTACCCTTATCTGCATATTTGGCATCTTACTGCTTTGTAAATGTGGCCCTAGAGTTTGAGATGGAGACTTTTGGCTGGCATAGCCATGTCATGTTTTAGGTTGGTTCTTCTGCTTAGCATCTAGAATAGTCTTTGCCATTTGGATCAAAGTAATGTTACCATTGAGTTCTTCAAGATTCTCCTTTGCTAAACACTGGTTTTGCATCTACATGAATTATTGAATAACATGCTGACCCAATTATGACTGCTAGAGGAACTTTTCTTGAGCTTTTGACTTTTGCTTTACCTTTCATAGAAGTATTTTGTATGTTTTACATGCATGTGGAGGTACTCACAGCTATGGGACACCTTTGAGCAGGGATTTCAGTAGAATGCATTACCAGGTCATTCATTTTCTTTTTAATCAAGGAACTTTAAGGAACATGAAATTAATTAAAGGATAACAACTGGGAAATTCCTTTTTATTAAAAGAAAAATCAGATTGTAACCCAAGAACAACAACAAATAACACAATTTTTCCTTCAGTGCTAGTCCTTGAAAAGAGACAGAGAATGTGTACCGCATGCCTCCCACACTTTCTATAGAATTATGAAACCTTTCAGATATGGATTGGAAGCGTCATTAACCTCCTTTTGTTTCTCAGGGTTGTATGCCATATGTCTTCATAATCCATAGATTTTGCTCATGGCCTTTTAGTGCACTCTGGATGCAGCATTCAAGGGATTAACAAAGCATTCAGGATGTTAACAGCAGGTTAGAGCCCAAAAAATAATCATCAATAGCTGAGTTAAGAAACTATAAAGTACCATTTCTACAAACAAGATGTGCTGGTATTTTCATGATGCATCAAAATTGTAGCTGCATTATTTTAACAAATGATAGCATGCACATATAAATACATTTTGTCACTAACACTTTGCATCTGTACTTTTCATAAATCTGTGCTCTGCTTGCATATTTTATGTGTTGACTTCAGACCCTGTTTTTAACTCCATGTGTATCTTGAGAGTGTCTATAATAGAAAACAATACCTATGTAAGATTGAACATGTTCTTTTAAGTATCCGTTCATTGCCATAAACTCTATGTATAAGACAGCTAAAATATGTACTGCTTTGTAAAAATGCACAACTACACAATTGAAAAAAATGACCCGTTGCCATCAGAAAGCCTTGCTTATCCACAATATGAATGTAATATATTGAATTCCTGATACTTTTCAATTTTCTACTATTTAATCTTCATGTACCAGTATCATAAACTGACCATATGTGTCACCATAAATTGTCCTTTTACAACAAAACAGTTTCTTAAGTTCATACTTACATTGCTCTTTTTCAATTACAGGTAGTCTTCATCGAGCCAACAGTGTTCCAGAGTATGTTTATAAACTGGGCATGACTGAAAATGATTCCGTGTCAAGACCTTCATACGGAGGCACATATTATCAATCTGACAGGGTAAGGAAAATGAAGGGAAAAAAACAGAAATGACTTGTAACTGTCATAAGTGAGGCCAGTCATAAGTCTAAATACTACATCTTAAAAAATTGGGGAAAGTGTACAGAAGAGCAAAAAAATATATATTAGAAGTTTGAAAAATGTGGCCCAGATAAAAAATGTTTAAAGGAATTGAGTTTGTTTAAGATACGAAAGAGAAACAAGTAGAGAGGGGCATAATACCAGTCTTCTGGTTAAAAAAAAGGGGAAAAAAGCTATTATCCACTGGTAATGGAAAGAGCAGAAATTGGCTCAATTTCCTGTAAAGGAAATTGAAGTTGAATACTAAGAAAAACTTTGTTTGGGTGCTGAAACTCTGGATCAGATTTCCATAAAGAAGCTGTGAAATCTGTCTCTGGAAATTAGTAGGAACCTGTGTTTTACAAAATTAGTAGTAAAACCTGTGTTTTACAAGCATCTTTCCAGGTGTACTTGACCAGTGACAGGACACAATGGTGTGCCATCAGAAATGAACAGGCGTGCCGCAGAGTTTTGCCGCAGCTAGGAGCTACAATGAGCTCATAAATATGGGGATGAGGAATGCCTCAACAGGTGTGCCACAGAACATTTTTAATAATATAAGCATGCCTTGGGCTGGAAAAAGTTGGGAAACACTGTTCTAGAGGGTCCTCTTAGTCCTGTGTTGCTATATTTCTATTACCAACATCACAGAATATGCTTTTCTCTGACCTAGCCAACATTTTTCATTTTTTGCAGGGTCTTGAAGGCATAGATAGACATTTAACTGCAGATGTAAATGTTACTTCGGAAACTCAAACCTAGACTGAGATGCCAAACAGTGTAGGAACCCCTTTGGATATACAGGTCATAGTGACTTACTAACTCAAAGTACAATCTCAGGTATTAGAGATGCAAGTAGAATCTGATGTCCTGACTTTCAGTCTCTGGCTAATGACTAGAAAATACTCCTTAGTTTCAGTGGGAAGTCACACAAGTGTAATAAAACCCATTTTCATCCATACTTCTAGTGGCAATCACAGTTTATTGACCTGTTCAAATAGAAATTAGCAACCTTGTTTTGTTATTGTGATACCAAAGTGCTATCTTCTTTGTGACTTTTGTTATTTTTTGCATCTTTTTTGTGCAGGCAGGCTCACCAACTACTTTTACAAATGGCTGGGGGAATAGATCCTTACAATATAATGTTTACACGACAGTAGAAGACAGGTCTCAAAGGCAGCCTCTAAAGAGATTAGAGATTTGTCCCCAGAGTAGCCCCGAGAAGATGGTATTTGTGCACAATGATTTCTATTACAACAGAGGGAATCAGTCTGGATTCACTCGAAGGCATGGAGATAGTAGGAGGTCCAATGTTGTTGTTTCACCAAGATACGCTCGCTCTGACATCATTAGTTACAGCAAGGAGGCTTCTATAAGCAGAGGGCGTAGTTATCCAAGACAATTCCATATAGGGCCCATTAGTAACACAGTCTTTGACAGTCCCCCTACTAGCCCTGCTGTACCTTTGTACCAACAAGATGGGAGCAGTCGCAGTATGACCAACCTCCTGGAGAAAGAGAACTACTTGACCTTGGGTAGTGCCATGGGACAAGTCAGATCATCTATTGCATCCCAAATTGCAGCTCAGAACAGACTATCCTTGAGGTCTAGCTGGCACCGAAACACAGCCAGAAGCACACAAACCAAAAGAGAAGTTTCCAAGCCAACTTCAGTGACAACTGGCGCTGCAGAGACTGACGCGAGGAAGATGGCACTGACAGCTGCTGTGGCGGCAGCAGGAACTGGTTTCTTACAGACTGAAAGAGTAGCCACTACTGGATCTCAGCTACGGTAAGCCTGAACCTAATTCTTCTCCAGTTTATAGCAAGTAATCAGAAGCTTTCATATGGATTTTGTACCCATGTGTTTTGCAGCTGAATAGAAAGAATAGATGCACCTCTGGGCAATGGCTCTTAAGTCAGTGCAGAGCTTGAAGGTTGGGGTTAGAAATGTGGCATTTACACTGAATTGTTTGCAATCTAACATATTTTACAATAATATATTGATAGGCTTTGTACCATTGAATAGACCAGATCAGTTCAACTCTGGTTTCTCTTAGAGTATGTCAGGAACATTCTGATGAAATACTTCGTTATTAGAATATACTAGTTCATTAAAAGAAAAGTTTCATGGAAACGCTTTGATTTAGTGAAATTTGTGTGAAAAAACAGACTGGGTTTCCTGAGTACCTTACCTTGCGACCCAGACCAGGAGGGACTGTGATTCATGCCAGTCCCCAGCATATGGACTGCTCTGGTTCTGGGAGTTGCGTGGCTTCACAGCTCTTTATCAGGCAGCCTGAAAAACCTAAGAACCTTGGCTCAATCTTTGCTCTGCAGCAAAGAGCCTGGAAGACCAGGAACCTGAATGCAGCCATGACTTCTAGCCTCCCAGTTCCATAGCAACAACTCTCAGAGCTTTTAGCCTCCTCCATTTGCCAGAGAGTGACTCCCTCACCCCTGGAGAAATTCCCCAAGCTGCCCCAACTTCTAAAACTTTAAACAGGTTTCTCAGTATTTAGATTTTTTTTCCAAATGGAAAAGTTTTCTGAATTTCCTTTCCACAGGGAATTTCAAAATTTTTAGTCCATGTTCCAATTTTGAAATGTTGGACTATCCCTCAAAATGGAAATTCTGAATTTCAGCCAGGCGCTACTTCACGGTCAGGGCGGCTAGGGTCTGGAACCAGCTTCCAAGTGAGGTGGTGCAGGCTCCCACCCTGGGGGGTTTTAAGAGAAGGTTGGATGACCACCTTACTGGGGTCATTTGATCCCAGTGCTCTTCCTGCCATGGCAGGGGGTCGGACTAGATGATCTGCTCAGGTCCCTTCCGACCCTAGAAACTATGAAACTATGAAACTATGATGTTACAAGACTGTTTAGGAAGTAACTTTCTTTTTGAGTCAAATGTTGATTTATCCTGAGGCCACCACAAAAGGACCAGACAAAAATTGTATTTCAGCTCCTGTGTGTTTTGGTAATTAAGATAATCTGGCTATCTGTCTCTTAGAATGACCTGGAAGTTAATTTACCTATTTGCTAATCAGTAACATAGGTTAGGGACAGACATTATACATAAACTGGTTTAAACCTGTAACAGTACAGATGTTCAGTGCACATAAACCAGTTTCAAAATGGCTGAAACTAATTTAAGCTAAACCTGTTGAATGTAGTATCAGACTTAACTGATTTGGGTCAAACTGATTTGTACAATGTCTGTCCCAGGCCCCTTCCTGGTTTAAGTTTAAACCAGAGTCCCCCAGCATCCCAGATGCTTTGCAGCCCTGGGCTGGGCTGTCTACTCCAGAGAGAGCTGGGCTGGGCTGGCCTGGCCTGGCCTGGCCTGTCTGCTCCCTAGCCAGAGGTCTGGTGGAAACTGCAGGCACAGCAGTTTGGATCGCTCTGCCCCCCCCCCCCCCCGGCCAATTGCTGCTCAAGTAGGGATCACCACGCTCCCTCCCTCCTATCTCCCACTGAATGAACCCTAACTGACATGTGATAAGCTAGCTAATTCTGAGAGGTGCCTGTGTGTGTGTCTCCAATTTCACTGGAACAGGACAAAGGCAGACAGGAATGTCTGCTTAGGGTTTTTTGGAGCAAATCAACAGGTCAGCTGGTAATGTCCCTCCTTTCCTTCCTTGGAAAAAGCTGTTTAAGAAGAGCTTGAACTAATGAGAGAGGCTTTTGTTTTCTTGATGGGCTAATAAACTCTGTGTTATCAGCTCCATGCTGGCTCCCTTGCCTGTCAGGTTTGCTGCAGACAGTATGAAGAAGCAGGGAGAGGGAGATTGGAAAGCTCAGTATCATCAACAGATACACATACAGCACACAAGCAGTCCTCCCTCTCCCCCTCCCTCTTTGTCTGAGGGTTCTAGCCAGGGGCTGGGGGCTGGCAACATTCCTGCTCCTTGAGCAGTGAGTGGTGAAAAGCCTGGAACAGTGCAGGCCAGGGTAGGCATTTAAATCCGTCCCTGATCAGAGCATCCTGCCATGTCCTGGCCAGATTTTTATTTTGCTGTTCCCTCTGAACTTCTCAGGCAGTTTCCCTTCATTCCAGCTTTTATTTGTGCCCTGTCCTTTACAGAGTTGCCCTGCTGTTACTGAGAGTATGTGTTTGTCCTACTGAGCACTCCTTATTCTCTACATATTAAATATATCTGCTCAAAATAGTAAGTCACAGATGAAAAAAGAAAGAAAACTGCATGATTAAAAAAAGAAGAAAATAGAACAGGAGGTAGAAACTAGAAGATATAAAAGTATAATTTCACTTGTGATGCAGATGTTGGACTTGATCTCTGTTCTTGCAGCTAAACTACTTATGTGTTAAGCCCTAAATCAACCACCAGCCCTGACAGATGTTAACTTAGGCTTTTTGGAGCAGCACAAAAGCCAAGTAAACAGATGTCTGTGCTCCTCATTACACTACAGATGCCTAAAATTGTGGCTGCAACAGTAGATAGCATAATTGTGTGCCACTTTGTGATGGACATCTGTTTGCTTTATGGTGGGAGAGTGTTGGGCTTCCCAGGGCATTTGTCTGCCAGCAGGGAGCCTAAAGTTCCTCTGTTTGCAGCTGTCCTGCAGGACTGGGTCCCTGAAGCTCCAAGAGTAGCAGGGACCCAACTCTGTGGAACAACAGGTAATGTCTATGTCGCCTGAGGAAGCAGATCAGCTGTATGTCTGGTCACATCCCTGCACAGATTATCAGCTTTATTTGGCAATGCCTGTTTATATCTTGCCACTCAAAGCTGCTAAAGAAAATTCCAACTAAATTTAATTTCATTAGAGTTTTCCAATTCGGCAAACTAGAAATGTTTCTGGGAAAAATGTTTTAATATAAATTTTTTTTTTGGCAGAACATTGCCTGTCCCACCCACTCTTCTTCTCTTCAGTCCACCTGGTAGAGTGAGGGTAAACCTAGTCTTCTAGAATATGTAGCTGCAGTTCATTGTGCAGACTGGATCTTGGGCTTGGCTACCTGCTGGGGCAGCTGGAGAGCATCACTTTGAAAACCATTTGTATTTCCAAATCTAAATATTGCATTCTTTCACTTTCTCAAAAACATCAATTTTCTGGCCTTTTGCCCGATTTAGGATTTTAACAAATATTTCTGTAATTTCAAAAACTTCAAAAAAATTTGGAACTGAAATTCATTTCCTGGCCAGCTGTCTGTAAGTCAGAAATATTTTTGGAGGGTAATGAGGGACTTTTTTAAAAATCTGTTCTAAGTTTATGCTTAACGTGCATGCATGCATGCATACACATTTTATTGGTATAGATCCCTTGTAAGTAATTTTTATCAAAAAATAATGAACCTGATGACTTCTCCTTCCATCTTTTGATTTAGTTGTCTGACGTAATTGTCATTCAGGCAAAAAGGCTAAGAAGTAGCAGGAAAATGGACACTTAGTCTGTGTACAGATATTTGGGGAGGTTAGGGGGAGGCTGGACTGAGTTAAAAATAGCTACCCGATAAAAGATAAATCAGGATGGAGGGTGCTAGTGGGGGTGGGGGGGATCAGGGAGTCTGTAGGGGTATTAGGGTCAGGCAAGATCCACAGGGGAGATGGGGGGGCAAGTGAGCTTTGGTGGGACAAGCAGAGAAAAAATGTTCTTGCAGAAAAAATGTTCTCTACCCTCCTGCCCCTCACTAGGGGCTAATTTTATCCCCCTTGGACCCAGACAAATAACCTATCCCCCATCCTTCCCCCACTACAACTTACTTCCTTAGCTCCCCACATTAGCTGAATGCTGATAAAACGGGTATTAACTGTGGCTTGCGGAATCGAGGGAATTGCTGGGCTGGGGGGAGGGGTTGTACATCTGGGGGTGAGGCAAGGAGCTAGGGGGCTAAAAATAGCCTGATGTTAGGGGAACAGGTAGGAAAAGCACAGTTCTGGGGCTTTTCTAGCCTTGGGACTGCGCTGGGAACTGTTCAGAGGTTCAGGACAATTAGATCAGTCTAAAAAAGGCTAACAAATTCTAAGTTAAACTATCTCAGAGGTAGGGATAATTTAGATTGGGTCAGCCATTTTTAGACCAATCTAATCTTCCTGGATCATTTCTACAGCTTGCGCTTAAATCAACCTACTAGGGATCCAAGTGTAACGCCCACACCTGGGCAAACTAATTTAGATCAGGCGACCAATTTTAATGCAATATAACCTCCCCAAAGGTCTGTGTGCAGTCCTAGTTTCTGAATGACACTGTGAAAACATTTACACATTCAGTTTAGTAAATGGCACTTTCATTTTTTGTTGGTTGTTTGTTTTGTTCTACCTTAAACAGACATTTTCCTTCTGCTTGAAACTAGAGTATTTTGCATAGCACCCAAGAAAAAAAGGTCAGTGCTTCAAGCACTCCATGAATACAGCAGAAAAAAATGGATAGAACACTAAAACAGCTACAGTAATATTATATAAATGGTACTGGTGAGAAAAGTAAACATTGAAATACCTGATGGTCACTAAGAACCCCTATAATTTTAACTCGTCCTTCATTAGGGCCTACACTTTCATGTAGTGTTCATCCCCCTACAGGAGCTGAATGCTTCACCTTTTTGAACGTCTACATTTGTTTGTAATTCCAGTAGTGTTTATTTTGTACTGAATCTCCTTGGCTAGGGACAGATATTGTACATACACCAGTTTAAGTGATCAGAAACTGGTTTAAAACTGTAACAGGACAGATGTTCAGTGCACATAAACCAGTTTGAAAATGACTGAAACTGGTTTGAGATAAACCCAGTTGAATGTAGTATCAGACCTAACTGATTTGGCTCAAACCAGTTTATGCAATGTCTGTCCCAGACCCCCTGCTGGTTTAACTTACACCAGACTCCCCCCGCATCCCAGCATGCTCTTTGAGCTAGGCAGGGCTGTCTGCTCCACAGCAGAGCTGGCTCCTCCCCTCTGCTCCCTGGCTGCAATTCCAGCAGGGACTTGCAGGCACAGCAATGTCTGCCTGCTTTCCCCCTCCTCTCCCCACTTCCTGATAAGCAGGGATCCCCCATCCCCTCTGCCTTACACAGAAATACAGCATTAGCTAACAGACACAGGCTGGCTATGGTCTGTGCTGTGGCAAACAGCAGTGTTGGCTTAGGACTTTTTGGAGCTAATCAAAGCTCAGCTGGTAATGTCCCTTTGTTCCTTCTTTAAGAAGAGTATGAAGTAATGAAAGAGGCTGTTTCTTTTCTGCTGAGGTGATCAGTGCTCATAACTGAGCTGATAAATTCTCTGTTATCATTCAAGGTGGGGAGGGGGGAACCCCTCCCTAATCCCGCCGGGGCTGGCCGCACCCCTGTCAGTTCAGCCCTGGGAAAGGAAGGGAGGGTTGCTCTAGCATCGCCTGGGTTCTAGCCGGGGCCACTGCAGGCATGTTACAAAGTGATTCAGCCTAACCAGGTTAGACTAACCAGAAAGATTGGATCAATTCAGGTTTTTTGAATGTTTATCCCTAGCCCTCATTTCAGAACAACTACACTTGTCACGTGTTCATTTTTTTCCCCAAAATATTTTGCATGCCACTGTGAATATCATGATCTTTTGTTACTGGAAAGACAATCAGGTTTTAAGTAAATTTAAAGAGCTTTGAAAGAGATGAATAGCCTGGTTTAAAAAAAAAAAACACCTATCACCTGCATTCAGGTGCTCTGCCATGTTGGTTCACTACATCTTCCATGGCTGTATTGTAGGAATCCAGAAAGGGAGATGACCATGGAATATGCAATCAACATATTGGATAACGAAAATACGTCATCGCCATCATCACTGTCAAGGATACTTGCTGCAATTACCTTTATACAGCATGAATGTTTTCAGAAAGCAGAAGCCAGACAAAGAGTGAGTAATTATCCCCCTACCAATTCCATGTCTGTAGAGCAAAGAACATCGCTTATGATGTGCTGCACTGCTATGGAAAAGAGGATTGTCATTTAAGAGACCTCATAAGAAATGTATCAGGCCAAACACTCTGCTGGTGTAATTTTCTGTAGTCCCATTAAAGTCAATAGAATGGTACCAGTTTACACAAGCAGAAAACTTAGCCATCTCTTTTGGGTTCCCAGAAGGGCAATTTGAGAAGCAGCATGCTTGTGACTGTGTTAGAAATCATAGGAAAATAAGTAATCACAAGCTTATTGTGAGCAGGCTGTATTCTTCTGCTTCAGCTTTGAATTGGGTTATTCTGACCTCCATCTCTACCTCCCATTCGTCTGCCATTCCTTGATGAAACATGAATGCTTGGGAGGACTGATATTCTTGACTGGGCAATCAGCTTGACCCGTGGCAGTTCTTCCGCAGGGCTCTACCTTCCCTACACTCTGCCCATTTCCTCTTGGGCTGATGGTCACTATTCTCCATGGCGAATAGAGACTATTCTTTGCCTCTCTCCCCCTGGTCTTCAGCTCACAGCATCCAGTTCTCCTCCTTCATGGCTAGGGACAGACGTTATACATAAACCAGTTTAAGTGATCATAAACGGGTTTAAACCTCAAAGAACAGATGTTCAGTGCACATCAACCAGCTTGAAAATGGCTGAAACCGGTTTGAGATAAACCCAGTTGAATGTAGTATCAGACTTAACTGATTTGGCTCAAACCAGTTTATGCAATGTCTGTCCCAGATCTGTTGCTGATTTTAAGATAAACCAGACACCCTCAACATCCTGGGATGCTCTCTGGGCTGGGTGGGGCTCTCTTTTCCACAGAAGAACTGGCCCTTCCCCTCTGCTCCCTGGCCAGAGCTCTGGCAGAGACTTGCAGACACAGAGCATCTGCCTGGCTTCTCCCTGATGAGCAGGGATTATTCCCTCCTCCCCTCTGATTTACACAGACATCTCAGCATTAGCTAGCATACCACAGGCTGGCTCCGGTTTGTGCTGTGGACAGGCAGACAGGCTTTTTGGAGCTAATCAACAGGTAGCTTAATGTCCATCCTTGAAAGAGCTGTTTAAGAAGAGCTCCATTAGTTAATGGAGAGAGGCTTTGTTTTCTTAATGGGTTGATAAACACTGAGTTAGGGGTGATAAATCTTCCCTGCTGGGCTGCTTTGGAGGTGGGGGGAGTAATCAGAGCATCCTGCCAAGGCCTGGCCGTGCCCCCTCAGCTCAGCCCTGTGGAAGCAATGGAGGACTGCTGTAGCCCCTCCCCTGATTCTAGCCTGAGGCATTGAGGCATTTCTGGGATGTCTGCCTGGTTACAAAACTGATTTAACCTAGCCAGGTTAGACTAACCTGCAAAGATTGAATCAAGTCAGGCTCTTTAATGTCTCTCCCTAGCCATCAGTTCAGCAGATATATAAACATTCCCATCAAATCAAAACAAAAGATCTTTGGGAACTCATTCAACTTTCTTCCCCTTTCTCCCCTGGCCTTTTGACTCTGGCTTCTTCACAAGTCCCCTTTTATGAGAACAGGGTCCAGCTTCTTTCTTAACTGTAACTAAAATCTTTGGGGAAGTGGGGCTTTTTTCACCTTCTTCTTTCCCCCAGCATTCTTCTGTACCATAGATGCACCAAATCAAAGAATGGGTCACTTAGCCATGGGCCTTGATCCCCTCCTTTCCTTTACAAACCAAAACTTACAAATGAATCCCTCGGGCTTCCTTTCCCTTCACTCAGGCACCCTCTGCTTTAGACTTCCCTACCTCCCGCCTCCCACCCCCAGTCAATGTTTACTTAGCTTTTGGGGAGAGTTCATTGTTCCTTGCTCAGGCTGGTCCTGGTCCTGGCAGTTCCACAGGGTCTGTGTGCAGCTTCTCCTCTGAGGTCTTCCCATCTGGCAGGCTCCACTGGTCTTTTCCCATGCTGGGGACACTGAACGCCGAGTTCTCTCAGCGACTTCCTTTTAAATTGCCTGCTTCTCACTGCCGGTTCCCCACAGCACATGTCCTTATGCTCCTGGGATTGCTGGCAGCTGTGTGTTTTCCCATGCTCCATAGCCACGCTATGCATCCGGACCCAAACTGGTGAGTTCCCAGCCAGCATGGCTGGTTCTGCAGGAGTGTAGCAGGGCCTGGGCCCCTGTCCCTGCCACACTCATCTAGTCCATAGCCCTTCTGTGAGACAGGATTAAGTATAACTACTAGACCATCCCTGACATGTTTGTCTAACCTATTCTTAAAAAACTCCAGTGACAAGGATTCTTTAAGCTCCCTCTGCAGCCTGTGTCAGTGCTTTAACTTTCTTTATCATTAGAAAGCTTTTTCCAAGTATCCAACCTAAATATCCCTTGCTGCAAATTAAGCCAACCATTTCTTCTTCCGCCTTCACTGGGCATTGAGTATAATCAATCACTGTATTCCTTATAACACTCTGGGCATGTGCCGAAGTTCCCACATTCACTGGTGCTACAAACCATACCAGAAGCATGATGTAATTAAGTTGGGGTGTGAAGGGGCTAGCAGGTCTGGGGGTGTGGCAGGATCAAGGGGTTGTCAATTGGCAGGGGGGAGGAGGGAGCTGGAGGGCTAACTGTAGCTCAGTCAGGGTTGGAGAGGGGGAGCAGGAAAAGTACAGCCTTGGGGCTGGAGTGAGCAGCTGGCCTTTCCCAGGACTAGGGCTGCACTCCAAACTTATATATACGTTCAGCTAAATTGGGCTCAGGTTAACCTGATCTACTTAGTGCACCTTCTCAGGTTAATTAATTTAAATCAGGCCAGCCATTTTTTTGCTCAGTCTAAACTTCTCAAACAGATGTACAGTTCAGTGAAATGTTTACAGATAACTGATTTTAAGTATGTAAGAGAGGGTATCATGTCTTGTCTTGCCCTTCTCTTTTCTAAACCAAATAAACCCAACTTTCAACTTTTTCTCTGAAGTCATACTTCCTAAATCTCTTATAATTTCTGTTGCACATCATCTGAACTATTTCCAATTTGCTTACTTTATACTTTAATTGTGTGATGCCCAGGACAGAACACAGCACTCTACCTGAGGCTCTACTATATCCAAGTACTGTGGAATAATGAATTCCTCTGCCTTTCAGATGATCATTCTGTTAATACATCTTGGAATGAGATTTGCCTTTGTGTTTGGGGATTTTTTCCCCTTCTTTTTTAGCAGCTATACCTTACTGTTGAAGGATATGCAGATTTTGGTCCACAGTAATCCCCAGCTCCTTTTCTGTGCTACTGCTGCCTAGCAAGTTGTTCCCCTTGTACTAGTACATGTTTAAAAAAAGATGAGATGGACCCGCTGTGCAGAATTAAGAGCTGGTCTTGCATATGTTTTAGAGTAAGAACATGTCTGAATCTGCAGGACCAACACCTAGATTTACATCCATATACTGAGTCGTTCCAAACTCTGTAGTGAAATTGTAGGATTGTAGTTTATTACCATACTGCATGTGCTAAAATGTCGAGATCGTAGAACAGCCCAGATTTAGGAACATTTGTTTTTTGTTCCTAACAGAATACAAGCATGAAAAAAGAAGTAAAAAATAGTAAAGCCCTTCAGTTTCTTAAATGACCATATATTTGCAACTCCCTTTTGAGACCTGCAAGCCAGAAGTTGTAGTTAGCTTTGTTACCAGACAATTATGTTCCTTCATAGGAGTATTGTCTAGACTATAGTCCTTATGCTTAGTCCTTATTTGGTCTGCATAATAGCACTTAGTCACTCCTGCTAGACTTATAACATTTGGAATATTAAATATTAGGTAAGAGATACAGATTTCTTTATTTTAAAAAGCTCTATTTAGTCCATTTTCTGTAAAGGAGTTAGAAACCTGTATTTAAAATAGCTAACAGAAGCATATACCAGCAGAATCTCTGTTAAATATGAAGTCAGTGGTGTTGCGCTGTAAAAATTCTGCTCCCTGTTCCCCTAACAAATTCTTCTGACTTTGGTCAGCAGGTTTATCAGGAACACCCTGTCCCACAGTCTAAAGGAGATAGATAGATTAGCATATGACACCTCCTTAGCAATGTTTCATAACATTTGGAATCTAAGGACTAAGTGTTCTACATGATCAGTTTTCATAATACAGCATACTCCACATCTTGTATACATAGCTGATACATTCATAATTCACTTAACTGCATAACACATTTGTCCATGTGGGAACCATCCTTTGTTTACTAAAATGCCAGCCTATTAAGCAATTGTTTGGCTCATTGTCAGCTACAGATTACAGCTCAGATCTATAACCTAACTTAGCAATGACATTTGGGGAAGTTAAACATCATCTTCTGTGATTTTTATCTGCTTTCTGTCAGACCACACATCATCCTTTGTGGTCATTATCTGCTTCCTATCAGACCAAAGTCTGTACTGTAAAAAACACAAGCATAACTAACATTCTTATTTTTAGT
This sequence comes from Gavialis gangeticus, assembly GCF_001723915.1. Taxonomy (NCBI): domain Eukaryota; kingdom Metazoa; phylum Chordata; order Crocodylia; family Gavialidae; genus Gavialis; species Gavialis gangeticus. Next base: position 80,028,348 of record NW_017729022.1, read on the forward strand.
CTTGACAAAGTTTTGGACCGAACAGGCATGAATAATAAACTGCCCTCAGAGTTTAAGATGAGCAAAATAGTGTTTAAAAAGCATTGCTGTGGCACCTGCTTCCTGTGCTGTACATTTATGGATAAACAAAGGAGTTCAAACTTCAGGACTGGCAGCTAGATAGTAGGTTCCTTTTCTGTTCTAATGACACACTCCTCTTGGTGGTTCAAGGACTCATTGGCTCTCTTGAAGTCTTATGGTTTTCTTGTTTTAACCCTCCAGTCTGTGATCTCTTCCCTAGCTGAGAGTGTGGCTATCTTTTGCTTGGCTCTGCATACCAATCCCACAGCTTAAATAGGCCAATAGCTTTCATGGACTCTGACGAGCCCATGGTTTCCAAGTAGGGTCAGTTAGTTTTCACAAGCTCTAGAGTTCACTTGAAAACAGAATTATAGTGAAAAAGCCTGTAAAATGTTTGAAGTAAAAAAATTAAGCAAGCAATGTCAAAAAGACACGAAGTTGAGAGCAGTCTGAAAATAGGTCAAGCTGCCTTCTGAGTGTTTTGATCCACTTATCTTGAGATGGATATTTCTGCAGTTCACTCTATTAGAATTGAGATGGGTGTTGAAAGCATAGGGAATCAGGCCAGTGCTGTATTAGCAGGAAACTTTTCCTTTTATGCATTTGAATTAAAACAAAGACAGGCATGCAGAGTACTTTGCCAGGGCATGAAAATAACACAAAGCTTTGTTTCATTTCATTTCTTCCTGTTCTCAGCACCTGCTGGTTAGATTAAGCTCTCTCTTTATTGTCGGGTTCCATACTACTGAAAACAGATATATCACATTTCTGAGTCCTGCATTTGCTGTCCATGCTACACAAGGAAGAGGCTGTCCAGAATAGCCTGTTGCATTATGTGATATTGGATTAAGCCATTCCTAATGGTGTATAACTAATTCTGCATGAGAAGCTTGTTCTTAAAGAGGCCGGAGATTATTTACATCACAACTTCACACAAATGGGATATCAAGATTTAGCTGAACATGTTGAGCCTGGAAGAGATTCTTGTTTCATTACTGGTGTTGTGATATAAGAAGCTCTGAATGCATTTGAAGTCAGATCTTCTCAACCTGATCTTGAAAACAAAAATTTAAAAGGGCTTTCCTCCAGATCTGTAGGAGTGATTTAGAAATTGATTATGCATTGATTTAATTTATAATAAGATGCCTTTTGAGGTGCACTTTGGTACTGCATTTATTAAATTCCTATATGGTACCCTTCAGCTAAGATTCAG
>NW_017729022.1:80029720-80032635 GCF_001723915.1 Gavialis gangeticus
TATGGTACCCTTCAGCTAAGATTCAGCTAAGAAATACCTAATAAATATGTTGCATTGTCACATTTTTTATGCCCTCATCCAATCCAGCACAAGGCAATGAGGGAAGGTACAGGATTTCTAAAATGGTGAAAAATCTACTACTCAGTAATTCAAAATAATTTACAACATGCCTGTAGGTACACAATTATTGTTACAAGCAAGGAAGCTAAAGCATTGAGTGATTAAATATTTTACTGGACATTACATAAGAACATAACCATTGCCATACTAGGTCAGACAAATGATACATCTAGCCCAATATCCTGTCATTGACAAGAGCTTTAGTAGATGACTTAAAGAGAGAGCATATGAATAGGGCATAGCTTAAGAAATCTAAAGAAACCCCTGTAACACCTTTCCTGGTATCCACCGTTATTAATTTTGGGATGGCAACAGATGCATTCCTGACTGTTCTATTTAACTGCTGTTAATGGACCTATCCTCCCTGAATTTGCCTAGCCCATTTTTTAACTTAGCTATACTATCTGCCGCTGCAACATCCTGTGGCAATGATCTCCACTAGTTAACTTCACACTGCATATAAAAAAGTACTTTCTCTTGTTTGCTTTAAACCTTCTTTTCTACTAATTTCAGTGGATGCCCCATAGTTCTAGTATTCTGGGACTTGTTAAATAACAGTTTCCTATTTACTTTGTCCATAGCCTTTGTGATTTTTTTTTTTTTTTTTAGACCTCCAGTATATCCTCCTCAGCCTCCTCCTTTCCAACAGAAGTGTCCTAGCCTTTTTAGCCTTTCTGGTATGGCAGTTTCTCCACACCCCAGGTCATCTTTGTTGACCTTGTTTGTACCTTTTCTAATTCTGCTATTCCTTTTTTGAGATGCAAAAATGAGAACTGCACACAGTACTCACAATATGATGAAGTTTTCTGTTTTGTTTTCATTACCATCCTTCATGATGCCCAGCATTTTATTGGCCTTTTTATTGCTGCTTCACATTAAGCCAGTATTTTTAAAATGATTTACAATGACTCCGAGGTCACTTATCTGAGCTGTAACAGCTAGTTCAGAACCCAGCATTGAGTACATGTAGTTGAGGTTATTTTTTACTTGCACTCATTAACATTGACGTTTATCTGTCACATTTTGTCCATTTGCATAGCTTTGAGAGAGCTTTCTGCAGCTTCTTACCATCAGCTTAGGATCTGACTACCTAGAATAATTTAGTACAGTCTGCAAATGATGAGATTTCACTGTGCACTCCCTTTCCCAGGTAATGAATGAAAATGTTAAACAAAACCAGGCCCATCATAGATTCCTGTGGTATCCCACTACAGGCAGTCCTCGACTTACGATGGTTCTAGTTACGACGAACCATAGTTACGATGTTTGTAAATTGACACCTGGGTTTCTAATTTCCGACCAGGGTTTCAACTTTACAATGCTGAATGCTGGATACAGGTCTGTTGGTGGAAAGGGAAGGAAAGGGCCATGGGGGGGCAGATCAGGGCGCGTACAGGAGAGGGGGAGCTGGAAGCAAATGCTACCCAGCTGGGGCTGCTCCGGGCTCTGGGAGTGGGGGCTATAGGTGGCGGGAGAAGCCACAGCTTATCCAACTCCTCCCCCCGCTGCCCCCACTGGGGCAAGGCAGGCAGTGCCAGGGCTGTGCCAAATGACCATGGGAGAAGCCGCAGCTCATCCAGCTTGTCCCCCAGCTGTGCACACTGGGGTGAGGCAGGTTGTGCCAGGGCTGAGCCAGGTAACCACAAGAGAAGCTGCAGCCTGTCCAGTGGCTCCTGCTGCTTGTCCAGTAGGGCATAGCAGTCGGGGAGGAACATGTGACCCCAGATCTGGTCTGGTTCAGGAGGGGTGGGCTGTACTCGGGGCAGATCTGGGGCACGTGCCCCCCCCTCCCCCTTCCCTTCTGGACACGTGGTCGGAGCAGCAGTGTGCCACTCATCTGGTGCTCACTCATTGCTGCTGCTGCCACTAAAGCACTACGGTACTGTACCTGTACTGAATAAAGAATAAGTCCCAGTACTGTACAGTACAGTACTTTACAACAAGTTCACTGCACTGCCCATGTGCTGTTCTGTGTCCAAACTTTTTCCAAACTGCCCATCATAATAGCAGAAAAACATAAATCTGGTGGAAGTGATGTTTCGTCTTCTAAGAAATGTAGAACAATTACTATGGAAACAAAAATGGAAGTAATTAAGAGGTCTGAAAAAGGAGACCGCAACTGAAAAGGGGAGAGCTTTGGATATCTGCCAAACGACTATCATGACCATCCTGAAAGATAAAGCAAGAATTCAGGAGCATGTTAAGGACTTGGCTCCTATGCATTCACCTGTAATAACTGAGCAGTGTGTTGGACTTACTGCTCAGGTTGAGAAACTGTTAATCATTTGGCTGGAGGATCAAAATAAACGCCGTGCTCCTGTGAGTTTAGGCAACATTCAGGAAAAGGCTAAGAGTCTTTATGATAATCTGTAGCAACAACAGGGGGAGAGTTCTAATGCTGAGCTTTTTACTGCAAGTAGGGGGTGGCTGATGTGTTTTAAAGCCAGAGCCAATTTGCATAACATCAGGGTCTCAAGTGAAGCTGCCAGTGCTGATGAAGAGGCAGCTTGTGCTTTTCCTGAGACATTGACTGAAATCATTGAAGAGAGTGGCTGTTGTGCTTAGCAAGTTTTTAGAAACTGGACTCTTTCAGAAAAAAATGCTGTCGAGAACTTACATTGCCAAACAGGAGAAATCTATGCCAGGGTACAAAGCTGCTAAAGATAGGCTCACTCTTTTGCTTGGTGCCAAAGCTGCACGTGACCTTAAACTTAATATTTAGTTGTATACCATTTGGAAAACCCCAGAGCTTTCAAGGGACATTCCAAGGCATTTCTCCCAGTGATATCAAAATC
>NW_017729022.1:80037635-80037837 GCF_001723915.1 Gavialis gangeticus
TGGTTTTCAGGAACCAATTGTAAGTCTGAGGACTGTCTGTCTTGACCTTCCTTAATACAGAAACATGACCATTTAGTCCTCCCTTTTGCTTCCTATCTTTAAACCAGCTTTCAGTCCATGAAAGAACCTTCTTGTAATGCAGTAACAGCTCACTGATTTTTTTTTTTTTTTTTAAGACCCTTTGGTGAAGGACTTTGCCAAA
>NW_017729022.1:80042837-80047024 GCF_001723915.1 Gavialis gangeticus
TGATTATTGTAGCAAAAACAATCTTGCATTTTTAAAGCGTTGTTAATCCTCAGTAATGCTCCTGGTCATCCAGCCATCCCTGATGACATGCATCCTGACATCAAAGTGGTGTTTCTGCCCCCCAACACCACCTCATTGTTGCAGCCCATGAACCTGGGGGTAATTGCATCCTTCAAGGCCTGCTATCTTAGGTGCACATTTGCCCAGGCCATCAGAGCAATTGAGAAGGAGGGTGGACCAACTCTGAACGAATTCTGGAAAGGCTTTAACATGCAGTTAAGAATATTAGTGAGACATGGAATGAAGTCAAACAATCAAATTTGAATGGTGTTTGGAGAAAATTGTGTCCTAAGTTTGACTGACTTCCAAGGCTTTACAGACTCTGTTGAAGAGGTGACCAAAAATGTTGTTGAAATGGACAAATAACTCAACTTGGATGTTGCACCAGAAGATGTTGATGAGTTGCTGGCATCACATTTTGAAAAATTAACCAATGAGGACCTCATTGAATTGGAACAGCAAAAAGTGGCAAAGGAAGAAGATGCACCCACTGTTGAAGAGACTCCTCCTCATAAAGTCTTGACAACAAAAGTGTTGGCTGAGGCATTTCAACATTTGGAAGCTGCTTTGTCCCCGTTTGAGGAACATGACCCTGACATTGAACGGAGTGCATCAGTGAATAGGGGCATATCCAGCATGTACAGCTGCTACAGAGAAATTTACAAGCAAAAGAGAGCATCTGTCCAAACTTCCTTGGGCACTTTCTTTAAGAAAGTAGACAAGGCTCCAGGAAAACCTGCAGCCAAGACTCCTGAGAAGACTCCAGCCAAGAACCCTTCAAAAAGTCCAGCAAAGTCACCTCAAAGAAGTCCTTACAAATAAATATGATTGCTATTTACACTATAAATACATAAATAAATACATATAGACAAGTAATATAGCTACATTTATATAACTGACTGAGTACTGTACAAAATTCTGGGTTATGTGGGGTGAAAACAGGGTATTGGGCCTGGGTTTAGGAACAAATCCCCCATTTATAACATTGTTTCCTATGGGAAAATTGGTTCCGAGTTACAAAGTTTTGACTTAAGACGTGGTTTTCAGGAACCAATTGTAAGTCTGAGGACTGTCTGTCTTGACCTTCCTTAATACAGAAACATGACCATTTAGTCCTCCCTTTTGCTTCCTATCTTTAAACCAGCTTTCAGTCCATGAAAGAACCTTCTTGTAATGCAGTAACAGCTCACTGATTTTTTTTTTTTTTTTAAGACCCTTTGGTGAAGGACTTTGCCAAAAGTTTTTTGGAAATTCAAATATATTATGTCAGCTGGATCCCCCTTGTCTATGTGCTTGTTACCGCCCTTAAAGAACTCCAACAGATTGGTGAGACAGATAAATATGATATACTGGGGAAGAGTCAGCATGGTTTTTGTAAAGGGAAATTCTATATGACGTGCTGATTTTATTGTTCGTTATAGATTCTACCAATTGCCAGGGATAGAATTGAGACTCACTGGTCTGTAGTTCCGAGGATCACTTCTGGGGTCACCTTTTGGATGATGGATATTATATAGTCACGTCCCCCCCAGTTCCCTGGCTCAGAAGCCACTGCTGATATTACTCATACCGTTGCCAGCAGTTCTGAAGTAACACAAATGTGAAATTTAGAACTCTCAGGTGAATACCATCTAATCCAAAGATTTATAAATGTTTAATTTATTGATTTTATTCTAAAATTTCCTCTATTGTTACTTCAGTATAATCCAACTCTTCTGATCTGTCCAGTAGCAAGAAGCATTTCAGTGTGGGACTCTCTCCAACATTCTCTGCAGTAAAAACCAATGCCAATAATTCATTTAGCTTCCCTCCTCTATGGCCCTCTCATACTTAAATGCATATTTTATACTTCGGTCATCCAGCAGTCTCACCAGTTCTCTAGCTGCCTTTCTGCATTTGGTGTATTTTTGTAAGTTTTATTATTAATGTTATCATCCTTTGCTGGAAGTTTTTGGAATTCTTTTGACCTAGATTGTTTTGCTTTTACATTTAACCTACCTACCTGTGTGCACGTTCCCATTTTCCTCATTGGTCAAGACTTTGCCTCTTCAATCATAGAAAACAGAGCTGGAAGGAACCATGAGGCATCATATAGCCCACCCCCCTACTCAGCTTAAGATCATCCCTCTATGAATCACCCCAGACAAACATTTGTGTAACCTGCTTTTAGAGACTTCCAGTAAGATAGTACAACCTCTCTAGACAATCTATTCCAGTTGGCTTCTCCTCCTACCTAAATCTACTTTGTTGCAACTTCAGAGCTTCAACTAATTCAGCAAATTGTTAGCCCTGAGTAAATGGAACATTTTTTTTTAATTCTGTAACTGAGAATGTATTTTTCCCCATGCCCAAACATTTGCAACAGTTCTCTTGGGGTTCCTTTCTTAGGTTTATTCTCTTCACGGTATTCCCAAGCTTCTACAAATCCTGAATGTGCAAAATGAGGACATCCAGCGGGCAGCATGTGGAGCCTTGAGGAACTTGGTGTATGAGGATAATGACAACAAGCTGGAAGTATCTGACCGGAATGGGATTCCAGTCCTGCTCCGTTTACTCAGACAAACCAGGGATGTGGAGACTAAAAAGCAAATAACAGGTAATACTTGTGGAGCATTAGTATGCAAGTTTGGAGAGCTCATTGTGGTGCACAGGGCTGCTTTAGTATAAATGATTGCTTACTTTACATAGGCAGACACTGGGAGCACCTATACATGTGCTGGACATCTGCTTCAATGTATACTAATTAGCATGCGTCAAAGCAGACTCAATTAATCAAGTCTAATGGAGCGTGTTAATTAACATACTCCAGCAGCCTCCATGTCACATCTAGTCAGCATCCCCATGCTTCAGGATGATAGAGGGGCACTTGAGCTAAAGCTTCATGGATTTCATAGACATTAGGGCTGGAAGGGACCTTGGAAGATCATTGCATCCAGCCCCCTGCCCCAGGGGCAGGAAGTCAGCTAGGGTCAAAGGATCCCAGCAAGATAGACATCCAAATGTTTCTTAAAAGAGTCCAGAGTAGGTGCATGCACCACTTCTGGAGGCAGTCCGTTCCAGGCCTTGGGGACTCAGACAATAAAGAAGTTTTTCCTTATGTCCAGCCTGAAACAGTCTTGGAGGAGTTTGTGACCCTTTCACCTTGTCATTCCTTGGGGCACTCTGATGAACAGGTATTCCCCCAGATCCTGATGCACACCCTGTTGTACTTATAGGCCGCCATCTGGTCCCCACTGAGCCTGCACTTTTCCAGGCTGAAAAGTCCCATGGCTCTCAGCCTTTCATCATAGGGTCGGGTCTCCTACCCTCTGACCATACACATGGCTCTCCTCTGGACTGTCTCAAGCTTTTCCACATCCTTTTTAAATTGTGGAGCCCAGAATTGGATGCAGTACTGCAGCTGTGGCCTCACCAAGACTGAGTCCAGCGGGAAGATAACATCCTAGGATTTGCTTGAGAAGCATCTGTGGATGCAAGCCAGAGTTTTGCTTGCTTTACCAGCTGTGACAGCACATGGTGGCACATATTCATCCTGTGGTCAATTGTGATCCTCAAGTCTCTTTCAGCCGTGGTGCTAGCAAGTGTAGCCTATGAGCATGCTGCAGGTTTTTTTACCCCAAGGTGGAGTACCTTGCATTTTTTGGTGTTGAGCGTCTTTAGGTTTTCATCTGCCCATTTCCTGGGCCCATCAAGGTCAGCTTGGATCACCAGCCTATCCTCAGGTGTGGATGCTTTACCCCAGAGTTTGGTGTCATCGGCGAACTTGGCCAGTCCACTTGTGATACCAAAGTCTACATCATTAATAAAGATGTTAAAGAGTATAGGTCCAAGGACGGAGCCTTGGGGGACCCCACTGGTCACAGCACACCACGATGATTTACTTCTGTCTATTACCATTCTCTGAGTCCGACCTCGGAGCCAATTCCCCAGCCATTGGATTGTTATGTAGCTGAGGCCGCAGTTTGCCAATTTTTTGATGAGGAGATCATGGGACACCAGATCAAAGGCTTTTTTAAAGTCAAGATATACGACATCAATCTCTTCTCCCTTGTCCAGGTGATGGATGAACTTTAGTTCAAATGCCCCTGCCATTATTTTGAAGTGTGGGACGCTGAATACACGTGACG
>NW_017729022.1:80052024-80054325 GCF_001723915.1 Gavialis gangeticus
CTCGGAGCCAATTCCCCAGCCATTGGATTGTTATGTAGCTGAGGCCGCAGTTTGCCAATTTTTTGATGAGGAGATCATGGGACACCAGATCAAAGGCTTTTTTAAAGTCAAGATATACGACATCAATCTCTTCTCCCTTGTCCAGGTGATGGATGAACTTTAGTTCAAATGCCCCTGCCATTATTTTGAAGTGTGGGACGCTGAATACACGTGACGCTGTGGACGGTTTAATTTGAGTGGCTCTTGAAGCCACTCTAATTAAAGTGCCCACCCCTGTACCTCGGAGCATGTGTATAGATGCCCTGGGTGTGTCCAGTTCAGCCAAGAAGAATTAAGAATTTAGAGATGTTGTGAGCTAATTTAGGCCCCTAGCTTGGGCCTACCCCTGAAGTTTTCACTTAAAGCCAATTCTCCTAAGGAGTGATACCAACAATGGCACCAGGCCACTGCAGTTTCCCCTGTATAAACTGCTTCTGAATTCTTAGTGTAACCCTTCTGCTGGGCACTAATAGGCAGCAACAAGGGCCAGGTTCAATTTTGGGGCACTAAATATATTTTAGCTTGCCTCGAGCCCCCACCCAGACCACTTGGGAAACACTAAATAAATTACTAGGTTGTCCCACATAAACAAAACTCCCTCCTCGTGAACAGTATAAACACAGACACCCAAATTTATTACAGAGAATGTAACAAAACAAAAAAAACCTTAAATATAATTTTAAGCCACTATTACTACAAAGCAAAGTCTATAGGTGGCACCCTTTTGAGGGAAGCTTCACCCATATCCCAGCACTTCTAAGCTTGAGTTGTATGTCAGAAATAGATGTCCTCACATTTGGGGTCCGCTCCTCCCTAACCCTCTTCTTGATCACAGATCCCCATACCCACAAGTGACTCTTGGTGTGGGGCTGATGGTAACCAGAAAGCAGACCCGTAGCAATACTTCCCCCCCTTCCTGTGTAAGGTGGTAAGGCTCAGCTTTTACTCAGGCTTTGCAGAGGTTACGTCCCCACTCCTATCAATATGAGTTTGCCAGAGTGAGGACTGTGTAAAAAATTAGTAAGGGTGTTAAAATATGGCCATGATGATTTGTCAGGGAAAGCCCTCTGGATAAAAAATATTGTAGTTTCCCCACTGTATATTAATTTAGTGTTTCATTAGGGGAAAAATAACTCTGTTTCTCACAGGGACAAAGATGTTTTAATAAGCCTTGCCTTTGCACTCTGCCACAGCGAGTCAAAGGGCAAGTGCTCCCCTGTGCTTCTCTATGGCAGTGGCACACAGACTAAGTACACAAACAGGAAGCCAGGTTGTTTTTATTGAAGAACCAAAAGGAAAACATGTCTGTGCTGTTTCACGGAGAAAACGAAAATGGGTAGGTAGAGTAAGATTTTGTTTTCAGGTCCATTTACTCTTTTAAAAGGAGAGAATTAAAAACATTGATAAATTAAATTGTCCTTAAAATAGTGTTACTCAAACATGTCCTTTTTAATGTTTTAAGGTTATTTAAGGTTTTGTTTCCAGCCTGTGTGTTATCTCTGCTAAGTTCTGCCCCCACCACACTGTTAACAAGCTTTTGACATTCAGCTATTGAAAAATCAAGTCCCTCATATAATTTCTTTTCAATATACAATAGCACTTTTGCACTAGGAATTTCTGCTGCTTCTATTGCCAGTGGCCCAATGACAGTTTTAAATGATATGTTGGTACAAATGACTGTGTCCTGTCTGTGCTACCAGTTCCATCATTAGTACTGTTTGGAAGCACTTTGATCATTCTAGGGAAGTTGTTTTTAACCTTTTTTCATTTGCAGACCCTATTGAAAATTTCACATGAAGGTGTGGACCCCTTTGAATTGTAAGTGTAGGTATTCACAAACTTTTGATAGATCATAGTAATCTTTCACGGACCCGCTAGACATAATCTGAGGACCCCCATGGGGTCCACAGACCACAGGTTGAAAACCACTGCTCTAGGACAAAGAGAATAAAAGTAGGGGAGGGTGTGAGGGACACCAACCCCAGGCACCAACTTAGGAGAGGTACCAGAATTGCCCCCCACCCTCACAGAGTTCATGTCTTGGCAGTAAAAGCAGCCAACCATTGCTGGGTGCATGGACACTGCTGCTTTTGGAAGAGCAACAGCTGGGGTGGGCAGACCATGCTGTGGTGGCAGCAAAAGCACCTGGAACCATTTTTTGAGTCCCCAGCATAGGTAAGACTCTGCTCTTGGAATCCCTGTCAATGCATCTTCTGGTACGGCACAACACCCTGCCCCACCCCTTGCCCTTGCCCTCCCCCA
>NW_017729022.1:80054702-80055560 GCF_001723915.1 Gavialis gangeticus
GCTCCAGCAGAGATGGCAGGCACAGCAGTGTCTGCCTGGCTTCCCCCTGCCCCCGCTTCCCCTCCCCACACCACCACTCCCTGCTCAAGTGGGGATTTCTGGCTCCCCTCTCCCACAGCATGAACTATAACCAGCATGCTAGCTAATGCTGAGAAGTATCTGCGTACAGTAGACAAGACAAAGGTAGCCAGGATAGTGTCCGCTTAGGGCTTTTTCGAGCTAATCAACAGGTCAGCTGGTAATGTCCCACTATTTCTTCCTTGGAAAAAGCTGTTTAAGAAGAGCTTGAACTAATGACAGAGGCCTTTAAACACTGTGTTACGAACTCCCTGCTGGGCTGGTCAGGAGCAGCAGGGGGAGAAGGACCTTTCCCTAATCAGAGCCTTCTGCTGGGGCCTGACCATGCCTTAGCTCAGCATTATAGAAGGGAAGGGAGGGCTGCTCTAGCACCCCCCGGCTTCTAGCCTGAGCCACTGCAGGCACGTGCCTGTATTTCTTCAGTCCAGAGGAGATGTCTGTACAGTTACAAACCAGTTCAGGCTAGTCAGATTAAACTAACCTTCAAAAATTAAGTCAATTCAGGCTCAGGGTTTTTGAATGTCTGTCTCTAGGCCTGGGGATGAATCTACTGTGCTTTAATTTATCATAATGGTATTCAGTTTAAGGGGTATCCTGTCTCTGCAGTTATCTCAATCACTGAACATGAATGTTTACCTGAAAGATTTAGAAAATTCTGGGAAATTAATGCACAGTATGTGGCAGTTGGCACAACACAAGATGTTCCAGGATGTCCTCATGTCCCACAGACAGCAAGGAATGAGATTGACTTTACAACAGCAGTTCGTTGGTTTGTTTGTT